>NC_061511.1:37394360-37521153 GCF_022539505.1 Lolium rigidum | reverse complement strand
GAACCCCGGTCCATATTTCAATATCATATACTTTACCTACATGTCATTGGAAGTAGTATCAAATCGTCCTCTCCGGTGCCACGTTCTTGGGTTACTATTATCGTCATTGGTTACTATTACTACTGCTTCATATCATCACATTTCACATCACCCCCGTTGCTAGTGCTTCAAAGTAGCTGAAATTGACAAATCCCCATTGTTAAGGCTTATAAGTATCTCTTTACCTCCCCTTGTAATAATCAATAAATTTGGGTTTTACTTCCCTCCTATTATCGCCACTGTGTTACTATTACTACTGCTCTCATATCATCGCTACTTTCACATCACCCCTGTTGCTAGTGCTTTTCCAGGTGCAGCTGAATTGACAACTCAGTTGTTAAGGCTTATAAGTATTCTTTACCTCCCCTTGTGTCGAATCAATAAATTTGGGTTTTACTTCCCTCGAAGACTGTTGCGATCCCCTATACTTGTGGGTCATCAGATACTCCTCATAATCTCCCCTACTGTACTGATGGTTCTGATACTGGTTTATTGCGTCTTGATCCATCTCGGGATTACATCTAACTGGATCACTATCCGTCCCCATGAATGATCCCCAACGCCAACCTGTGGAGTTCTCAATAGGAGTCTCGGAACGCTGATGGTTTCCGGATTCCTCTCCGCCCTCATATCCACCTTGGGAGCTACTAGGAAAGTACCTAGGTGTTATAGGTGTGGTTTGTGGTTCTGGATGGTCAATGCTAATAAAATCACCAGCTGAATAAACTGGTGAGTGAACCTCACCCTCCATTGGTTCCTTTCCCTTCGACTCCTCCTTGGGCTCAGTGAATTAATCCAACATTGTGTCAATTGCCCCCGACAGATGTCGGTTCAACTGAAAGAACAATGTCAGTAGGTTTCGGTTGTTATCCATGTACTTAGCGGCTTCTGCAGGCTTTCGCTTTGCAAACTTAAAGTGGTTCAACATAGGATCATCTTCCTCCTCCATATGTGGAATATGTGCGAATTCAGGACCAATAAGCTCCTTGGTCTTATGTTCCCGAATGTCTGTCATGGCTTTCATTATGGCTATGTGATAGGCTGTTCTTATGGTCCTAGCCTCTCATGTTGGCATCACTGCACTCATTCCTAGGGATTCTGGTAGTTGTAGTCCTACCCTACACTTCGCCCATATTGTACCATCGTAGTACATGTGTTTCATTACTCGGATTTGGGGATCGCACCCAAATTCGAGTAGCATTGCACGGAGAATGTCAGCGAGTCCTCCGTCATAATCGTTCAGAGTTGATTCCTTCACTTTCACGTTTCGTCCGGAACGTGAACTGGCCATTTTAGGCTGTGGATAAGCATGAATATAATATTAGTAATGATGCATCATAATAGTGATAATAAACAATTATCGCACTAAAAGATATAATTGTTTTATTCTCAAGTGAATATACACCATATTTTTAGAGAATTATTTACTAATCCTATTTGACTCCTAACGTTCTGTCCCATTTACTAGGTTCCAACCTAAGGTCAAAGCTTTTGCTCTGATACCAACTGTGGTGACCCTGCATACCACTGCATGTTGTAGTATGCCAGTCGTTGATATAACATTCACGAAGTACCAATCCGCAAATATTACATCCCTCAGAGTAGTACAACATAACATAGTTGGTCCATAACTCATTCATTTATTATTACAAACCATATATACATATCGTCACGGAGTTCCCCATGGGTCCTGAGAGGAATACTCCTGGGTTCGAGGTGAACCCAACTTAGCTTACAATATATAAGTCTCAGCAGGTTATACATTTATTCTCATTGAGCAGTTAAGTACTAAGTGTTCGTACTGCTCGGCTACTACTACTATCAGGTTAGTCTACGCTTGTTCTCCTCCGGAACCCTCCCCGGTGATGACGCGTAAAGCACACGCCCGTTGGGAACCCCAAGTGGAAGGTGTGATGCGTACAGCAGCAAGTTTCCCTCAGTAAGAAACCAAGGTTTATCGAACCAGTAGGAGTCAAGAAGCACGTTGAAGGTTGATGGCAGCGAGATGTAGTGCGGCGCAACACCGGGGATTCCGGTGCCAACGTGGAACCTGCACAACACAACCAAAGTACTTTGCCCCAACGAAACGAGCGAGGTTGTCAATCTCACCGGCTTGTCTGTAACAAAGGATTAGATGTATAGTGTGGATGATGATTGTTTGCAGAAAACAGTAGAACAAGTATTGCAGTAGATTGTATTCGATGTAAAAGAATGGACCGGGGTTCACAGTTCACTAGAGGTGTCTCTCCCATAAGCTATGGGTTCAACCTTTTCATCTATAAAGTTTAGAGAAAAGGCTTATGTGGGTAAGGAGCAAAAGTTTATGTATGTCTCTAAAGTGCCTAAACCAAAGAAATATTATTATAGGCCTAAAATTGACAAAGCCCTTAGTACCACTACGGATGGGGGAGCTTATGATGTCAATGCTCCATCTTTTGATAATACTTGATACGCACTTTCTGCGCCTAGCTGAAAGGCGTTAAAGAAAAGCGCTTATGGGAGACAACCCATGTTTTTACTACAGTATTTTTGTTTTATATTTGAGTCTTGGAAGTTGTTTACTACTGTAGAAACCTCTCCTTATCTTAGTTTTGTGTTTTGTTGTGCCAAGTAAAGTCTTTGATAGTAAAGTGAATACTAGATTTGGATTGCTCGCGCGAGTAATGCATTTCTTTTACGTCACGAATTCCGACCTGCCTCCCCGTAGGTAGCTCAGAAAATTAAGCCAATTTACGTGCGTGATCCTCGGATATGTACGCAACTTTCATTCAATTTGGGAATTTTCATTTGAGCAAGTATGGTGCCTCAATAAAATCCATCTTTACGGACTGTTCGTTTTGACAGATTCTCGCCTTTTATTTCGCATTGCCCCTTTTGCTATGTTGGATGAATTTCTTTGATCCATTAATGTCCAAGTAGCTTTATGCAATGTCCAAAAGTGTTAATAATGATTGTGTCACCTCCGAACATGTTAATTTTTATTGTACACTAACCCTCTAATGAGTTGTTTCGAGTTTGGTGTGGAGGAAGTTTTCAAGGATCAAGAGAGGAGAATGATGCAATATGATCAAGGAGAGTGAAAGCTCTAAGCTTGGGGATGCCCCGGTGGTTCACCCCTGCATATTCTAAGAAGACTCAAGCGTCTAAGCTTGGGGATGCCCAAGGCATCCCCTTCTTCATCGACAACATTATCGGGTTCCTCCCCGAAACTATATTTTTATTCCGTCACATCTTATGTACTTTGCTTGGAGCGTCGGTTTGTTTTTGTTTTTTGTTTTTGTTTGAATAAAATGGATCCTAGCATTCATTGTGTGGGAGAGAGACACGCTCCGTTGTTGCATATGGACAAATATGTCCTTAGGCTTTACTCATAGTATTCATGGCGAAGGTTGAATCTTCTTCGTTAAATTGTTATATGGTTGGAATCGGGAAATGCTACATGTAGTAACTCTAAAATGTCTTGAATAATTTGATACTTGGCAATTTTTGTGCTCATGTGTAAGCTCTTGCATCATATACTTTGCACCCATTAATGAGGAAACACCTAGAGCTTGCTAAATTTGGTTTGCATATTTGGTCTCTCTAAAGTCTAGATAATTTCTAGTATTGAGTTTTGAACAACAAGGAAGACGGTGTAGAGTCTTATAATGTTTACAATATGTCTTTTATGTGAGTTTTGTCTGCACCGGTTCATCCTTGTGTTTGTTTCAAATAACCTTGCTAGCCTAAACCTTGTATTGAGAGGGAATACTTCTCATGCATCCAAAATCCTTGAGCCAACCACTATGCCATTTGTGTCCACCATACCTACCTACTACATGGTATTTCTCCGCCATTCCAAAGTAAATTGCTTGAGTGCTACCTTTAAAATTTCCATCATTCACCTTTGCAATATATAGCTCATGGGACAAATAGCTTAAAAACTATCGTGGTATTGAATATGTACTTATGCACTTTATCTCTTATTAAGTTGCTTGTTGTGCGATAACCATGCTTCTGGGGACGCCATCAACTATTCTTTGTTGAATATCATGTGAGTTGCTATGCATGTCCGTCTTGTCTGAAGTAAGGGAGATCTACCACCTTAATGGTTGGAGCATGCATATTGTTAGAGAAGAACATTGGGCCGCTAACTAAAGCCATGAATCATGGTGGAAGTTTCAGTTTTGGACATATATCCTCAATCTCATATGAGAATACTAATTGTTGCCACATGCTTATGCATTAAAGAGGAGTCCATTATCTCGTTGTCCATGTTGTCCCGGTATGGATGTCTAAGTTGAGAATAATCAAAAGCGAGAAATCCAAAATGCGAGCTTTCTCCTTAGACCTTTGTACATGCGGCATGGAGGTACCCCATTGTGACACTTGGTTAAAACATGTGTATTGCGATGATCCGGTAGTCCAAGCTAATTAGGACAAGGTGCGGGCACTATTAGTATACTATGCATGAGGCTTGCAACTTGTAAGATATAATTTACATAATACATATGCTTTACTACTACCGTTGACAAATATGTTTCATGTTTTCAAAATAAAAGCTCTAGCACAAATATAGCAATCGATGCTTTCCTCTTTGAAGGACCTTTCTTTTACTTTTATGTTGAGTCAGTTCACCTATTCCTCTCCACCTCAAGAAGCAAACACTTGTGTGAACTGTGCATTGATTCCTACATACTTGCATATTGCACTTGTTATATTACTCTATGTTGACAATTATCCATGAGATATACATGTTACAAGTTGAAAGCAACCGCTGAAACTTAATCTTCCTTTGTGTTGCTTCAATACCTTTACTTTGATTTATTGCTTTACGAGTTAACTCTTATGCAAGACTTATTGATGCTTGTCTTTAAGTGCTATTCATGAAAAGTTTTTGCTTTATGATTCAGTTGTTTACTCATGTCATTACCATTGTTTTGATCGCTGCATTCATTACATATGTTTACAATAGTATGATCAAGGTTATGATGGCATGTCACTCCGTAAATTATCCGTGTTATCGTTTACTCGCTCGGGACGAGCAGAACTAAGCTTGGGGATGCCGATACGTCTCCGACGTATCGATAATTTCTTATGTTCCATGCCACATTATTGATGATATCTACATGTTTTATACACATTATATGTCGTATTTATGCATTTTCCGGCACTAACCTATTAACGAGATGCCGAAGAGCCGCTGTCGTTGTTTTCGCTGTTTTTGGTTTCGAAATCCTAGTAAAGAAATATTCTCGGAATTGGACGAAATCAACGCCCGGGGTCCTATTTTTGCACGAAGCTTCCGGAAGACCGAGGGGAAAGGAAGTGGGGCCACGAGGCGCCGCCACGACAGGGCGGCGCGGCCCGGCCCTAGGCCGCGCGGCCCCGGCGTGTGGGGCCCTCGTGTGGCCCCCCGCGTTGCCCTTCCGCCTACTTAAAGCCTTCGTCGCGAAACCCCCGATACCGAGAGCCACTATACGGAAAACCCTACCGAGACGCCGCCGCCGCCAATCCCATCTCGGGGGATTCCGGAGATCACCTCCGGCACCCCGCCGGAGAGGGGATTCATCTCCCGGAGGACTCTTCACCGCCATGGTCGCCTCCGGAGTGATGAGTGAGTAGTTCACCCCTGGACTATGGGTCCATAGCAGTAGCTAGATGGTGGTCTTCTCCTCATGTGCTTCATTGTCGGATCTTGTGAGCTGCCTAACATGATCAAGATCATCTATCTGTAATTCTATATGTTGTGTTTGTCGTGATCCGATGAATAGAGAATACTATGTTATGTTGATTATCAATCTATTACCTATGTGTTGTTTATGATCTTACATGCTCTCAGTTATTAGTAGAGGCTCTGGCCAAGTTTTTGCTAGTAACTCCAAGAGGGAGTATTTATGCTCGATAGTGGGTTCATGCCTCCATTAAATGCGGGACGAGTGACGTAAAGTTCTAAGGTTGTGGATGTGCTTGTTGCCACTAGGGATAAAACATTGATGCTATGTCCGAGGATGTAGTTATTGATTACATTACGCACCATACTTAATGCAATTTTCTCGTTGTTTTGCAACTTAATACCGGAAGGGGTTCGGATGATAACCTCGAAGGTGGACTTTTTAGGCATAGATGCATGCTCGGATAGCGGTCTATGTACTTTGTCGTAATGCCCAATTAAATCTCACTATACTCATCATATCATGTATATGCATGGTCATGCCCTCTCTATTTGTCAATTGCCCAACTGTAATTTGTTCACCCAACATGCTATTTATCTTATGGGAGAGACACCTCTAGTGAACTGTGGACCCCGGTCCATTCTTTTACATCGAATACAATCTACTGCAATACTTGTTCTACTCGTTTTCTCGCAAACAATCATCATCCACACTATACATCTAATCCTTTGTTACGACAAGCCGGTGAGATTGACAACCTCACTCGTTTCGTTGGGGCAAAGTACTTTGGTTGTGTTGTGCGGGTTCCACATTGGCACCGGAATCCCCGGTGTTGCGCCGCACTACATCTCGCTGCCATCAACCTTCAACGTGCTTCTTGACTCCTACTGGTTCGATAAACCTTGGTTTCTTACTGAGGGAAACTTGCTGCTGTACGCATCACACCTTCCACTTGGGGTTCCCAACGGGCGTGTGCTTTACGCGTCATCATACTGCTGCTGCTACCACCATGCCCTAGCCTATGATGTTGCTTGTACTGGTGCTCTCCTCTCTCTGGCTCATGCTTGTGTGTTTGCCATTATTGCTGTTGTAGCTCATGAGCACTTGCTCATGAGCATTCTATGATGCTCCTGCCATGCTAGGTTGTTCCTGAGCTTGCTACTGGTGTTGTGCCCTTGCTGTGTAACTATTTAAATGTCCCTGGCTTGATTTCTGTGATGAATCCTTGCATTTTTGCAAGTGCCAGTGCCTCTGTGTGATGTTCATTGGATTTTAACTCATGGAAATGCTCAACTGAGCATGATTGTTGGCTAGACAGCTCCCTCTCTTGATGATGTTCTTCTGGATACAATTCTAATGCATCTATTTACTTATCTGTGATATATAGGTTGATTAATTGTGGCTCTGGATGATCATTTGATCACCAGGACCTCCTGTTGGTTCTTGTATATGCATGAGTTCAATTCTTATGCTGCTGTTATTGCTAGGCTTGGCTCTAGCATGCTCTTGCATGCACTGTCAACTTATGGTGATCATGTGATCACCAGTTGCTTGGTGGTTGACTGTTGTCCTATGACTTGTGGCTCACTGATGCTTTTCCTTAAGTCTATGTGGTGCTCAAGCTTGGGCTGGTGCATGTTGTTGCTTGCTCAAGCTTATCTGTTTCATTTATCTGTGTAGCTCTGATGTATTGAATAGATAAATGATGTGAACTGCTTAGCAGTCGTGATCTCATGGATGGATTTGAAGTAGCTAGAGGGATGCCAACCACTGGTTGGGTACCCTAGCTCATACTGAACCCTGGGTGATGATGTGATGCTTTAGTGACTTTTCTGTGTGGCTAGGTAGCTGTTGTGACCCTAGCAGACTTTATCTGCTAGAAATGGTTGCTCCTGCCTTTGGTGGATGCTTCTATGCAATATCCTGGTAGTCTTCCATAGGCTGCTAGGTTATTTGATGTTGAAATCATACTGGAAAGATAATTGTCCAATATTCTGATGGCTTTGCTAGCTGTGTGGTGCTAGGTGAATCTGGGTGGCTAGATAGGGATTAGTTCCATGCTGGATTTCCCTGGTTATGTCACTTATAATTCTGTTGGCTTAATCAGTGTTCCCTTGGATAAATTCCTAATGGTTTTACCCTTATTTTGCTTGCATCTTATGACTGGTGGCCAAATGATGATACAAACAGGGTGTCTCAACCCTTTTGGCTTGTGTGATTTATGCATATGCTGAATTAGTATGAGCAAAACATTGCTTGCTCATGATTCATGGGTATACCTCACTCCAGCTACTAGAAAGTGTGTTGGTGTAGAGGTTTTTCTTCTAATGGTTGGCTTGTGAGGCTTGCCCTGCTCCTCCTGCTGGCTTGGGATGCTGCTCCCGGTTGCTTGCTCAATAGCACAGTTCCTGTTGGAACTGTTCTGGATGGTTTGATGATTTTTGGTTGGAAAGAAGAACTTTGGTGTTCTTCCTGTTCTTCCTGTTGTAAGGTTCTGGCTGTGCTTACCCTTGGAGATCATGTCGATGGATTCCTAGGGTTTGGCTGTTAAAAGTTTATATACTGCCTTGTACCTTGCTTCCTTGGTCGACAGCAAGCTGGTCACTTTGGTGACCCTCCCCTGGCCTGTGTGTGTGCTGTTGTGCATGCACACAACCTGGTGAGCTACCTGTGTGCTCTGGTTGGGACTTGTGCTGCTGCTGTTGGATCAGCTCGGATGATCCCTGATCATATCCTCTCCATTTCCTTTATTTGCTAACCTGCCAAGTGGTTTTACCACTTGGCCTAATTTTGCTTATTGTTTTCTGTCTTTGGTTGCAGGGATACATTTGATGATCAAGCTGAGCTGGATCAAGTGTTGATCAGGCTATTTATGAAGATTTATTTGTCTAGTTTAGCCATTACATTAACTTGTAATTTTCCTTTTCCATTTTCCATTATTCAATCTCTGTAATGTATTGTAATATTCATAATCCAATTGGAATATTGTAAATGACAATGTAAATTGTGTGGTAATCAATAAAGCTCAAGGTTTCTCTAATGAGCTTTAAATATGTGTGATATTATTTTTTATATATTTGATTCTTTATTTGTTTAATGAATTATCCCAATTGAATTATGATATATTCAATTGATGAATTCAAACACAACTTGTTTGAATTCAATCATGCAACTTAAATTGAAATGACATATGTTCCCCTCTCTTCTCGAAAACCCTAATTGAGATGATTGAGGTCCAAGTTTATCGCACTCTCGAAACCCTAACCCTGTAAGGTGTCGAGAGAGAAACTTGTACCCCTTCGATGCAGTTTTCTTTAAAAGCGCGAAATTTCCCCAGATTTTTACGATGCAATGCACATCCCTTTCTAAATTCTACCCCTCGATCGTCTCTAAACCTGGGATATTACACAGGGACTCGAAGGACGCGAGCAGAACCCGCCGGTCGCCGGTGCACTCGAAGCGCATGGGCACGGGGGGGGGGGGGTCGTCGTCCGCGATGTCGTGGATGACGGCGTCGGCCGGAGGGGCCGCGATGGCCGCCCGCGCCTCCGCGAGCTCGGCCCTGGCGTCGGCGAGCTCGGCCATGGCGTTGGCGATCTCCGCCCTGGTCGCCGCGAGGCGCCCTTCAGCGCGCTCTGCCGCCTCCGCCTCCGCGACCTCCGCCTCCGCCGCCGCCGCCTCCAGGTCCAGCTACTTGGCCTCAACACCGGCGGCGGCGACCTCCTCCTCCTCCTCGTCCGGGTGGAGCTGACGGCACATGCGAACAAGGTGCTCCCAACTCATGTGGTCGGCCATGGATGGATGGTAGGGTTAGCTTGAGGTGTGCCCGTCGCCCCCGCCGGTGTCCACCATATATACACACGGCGGGGCGGGAAACGGCGTTGGCGCGCAGGGCCTTTCCCGCGCGCGCGAAACGCCGGCGAAACTTGCCAATGTATTGGGCAAGCGCGGGAACGATCGTCGTCGCGCGGAATAGTTAATCGCCGGCGGCAGTGCTCGACGGTACGTAAAACGCCATTAGCGAGCTTGACGCTGTGCCCGATTAAAAAAATGCGTCGGCACCGCTGGAGGTACCCCAGACGCAAACGGTCGCCCTGGGCCACATCGCGTCCGCGGGCCGACGCAAACGGACATTTCAGACGTCCGAAATGCGTCGGCCCGCTGGAGATGCCCTAAGCTCGAACATATTAGCATTATGGGAGTTGACAAGATCTTGCAGGTCCCCTTTTCCCCTCGGCTCGGTCTCCAGTAGATAAGGTTGGGTGCTTAGATTCGATCCAGTAGGTTGAGACATCTCTTTTTTAATCTCAGGCTTGTTTAGCAATAAAGATAGAAGATAGATTGGTGTTAGATGAAGTAAAGTATAAACTTAGTTTCAGCGCTAACTCATTGAATGCTTACTCATAAGAACAAGTTCTACTTTAGGGGAGGCGTGATCGGTCTTGTTGTGGTGTGTCTTCCTGAACAGATCCACATGACTTGGTTGTTTATCTGTGCACGAGTCTCCCTAAAAATAAACACATACATGCAACAAGTTTATAGATTCTATAAAGGATTTTGTGAATAGTCAATAATGTGTGTAATGTTATATGTTGTTGTGCAAGTTAATCACTATTTAGAGTAGTTAGATGCAAAAAGAATCTGCAGACTTTTGCCAAGCAACGATGTGCACAAAAGCTCCTACAAACAGCTACTCCCTCTGTCCCGTTTTAATTAACTTGGGGGAGAAAAAACGCTTCAAAAATTGATTTTTACATTACCTTCCTGTACAGTTTCAAATTTTAAAACAGACTCCCTAAAATCTACTGTCCGTGAGATCCATTCCACCAACTCGCCAATGGATCGATGGATCCAGCTGGGATCGATCGAGGGAAAGAGGCGTGCAGGTGGAACAGCTGCTGTAGCTGGCGCTGCAGCGCCGCGTCCGCCGCGTCGCCGCCGGGCCCGTGGGGTTTTGGGGAGGGGCGGCGGGGACGGCGTGGATGACGGTGTGGAGGGTGCGGGCGAGGTAGTCCGGCGCCTGGAACTCGTGCTCCCTGACCTTGGCGTGGAACTCGGAGGGGGAGCGGCGGGCGAGGTGGACGATGAAATCGGCGAGGTCGCGGTCGCCGATCCCGCCGTGGGCCTCTAGCTCCGAGCAGACCTTGGAGACGAGGGATAGATCGGTGAGGCGCCGCATCTCTTTGGTCGCCCCGCCGGACGAGACCGCCCCCGCCATGGGCGCGCGGGCGGCGGCGATGGCGACCGGTTTGGATGCTGGCGAAGGGAGAAAGAATCGTCAAAATCGTGTAGATGGTCGCCGCTGCGATCTTTGGTGGGGAGCCAGCGACGAATCCCGACGAAAAAAGGGCGGGCGGGCGGGTAGGGAGTAAAAAACAACAGGGTTTTTTTGCAAAATTACAGTTGAGTTAATTAAAACGGGACGGAGGGAGTATCTATCAAAAACAAGAATTTAGTTTAAAAAGCACCTGAACTATCTATCGCAGAACTAAGTGAGGATCATAAAAATGATACCACGAGGGTCGCTCTAGGTTTCCGGCCTCGCCGTCCAATCGGCCACTCAGTCACCGCTCTCCGGCGACCACGAGCATCGGCAGCGGAACCCTCAACGGGCCAGACTCGCGTGGAGACCATCTACTGCGTCGCCCAGTGCCGCATCGACACCTCCGCCCCCTGCTCCTACCGCCCCTCAAGCTCGGCATCTGGAACTGGTACACCCTCAGAAGTTCTGAGTCAGAACTCTCAAACTTTCCCATCTTCTACGACACCAATCGCAGTAGAAATCCTATGTGCAGTTCAATTGAACTTTAGCCGTGGTTTGATGAGATGAGACTGGCCGCCGGCCTGATGATATCCCCCAAAACAGGTACCTGTCGGCGGAGAAGAGCAGGTCGGCGTGCGCCTCTTCCCGGATCCCGGCCGGCTGGCAAAGGAGCAGCCGCCGCTCGCCCGCTTCTTACTCCGCGTCTCCTAGGCCGGCCCGCCCGTCGCTCCACCATCTCCCTAGGTCTGCAGCTTCTTCTTGGCCTAAGTGCTGCTGGAAGGTAAGAGTTTACTACGAGGGAGGTGTGATGTCTCTCTGGGACAGGCTGTACGGTTCCGGGGGATTGCCTCCATCTACAAAAGCCACGCCACTACCTGATATTCTGATCTACGCCGCTGCCAGCAGACTTGTCAGGCCTCTGTGTTCCCTTTCTCTTGAGGTTCCTGGACTGCACGGCTGCACCGGCACACAGCGTCGGCCCCGACCGCTGGTGCTGCGTCTGGGTTATTTCAACGGTGTCCTATGGGTTGCCGGTGTTGTTGCTCTTCGCCAACATACTCCAGTACGAATACTGTCATACTGATGTTGTCGTTTTGGTGCATCCATGCCGTTTGGATCTTGGCCTCATTCCATGATCCGGCTTTGATGTTTCTTTTTCTCACGATGCAAGCCAGGTTACCTTCTGATTATGCACAATAATAGCTGACGGGGTCCTTCCTACGTATTAATCACTGGCTCCATTTTAGCAGCAGCTTCCAGGAACTAAATATGCAGGTGGTGTGGTCAATCACCATTTGGTGTTCCTCTTCATGTGCTCCAGTTTCTGATGCATATTTATCTCAATTATGGTTTAATTCTTCCATTTTGTGATTTCAGTCTTAGCTCTTATTGTGTATTAATTAATTTGTTATATGTAGAGGATGCGGAAATGCATTTCTGACCTTAGGTGCATATGGTCCCTTTATCTAAAATATGTCTTGAGAGATGCCTTATTTTAGCGCTAAAATTTGTCCTTTTACACGGACTGAATAGAAGGTTTATTTTTTGGCTAAAAAACTTTATTAGCACGTAGGATGTAGAAATATACATGCGACAATTTATTCTGCATTTTTTGACATTTTAAAATATGTGTAAAATGTATCTTAAAATGGAGCATATGCACATGGGAGCAAAAACACCACGTCCCAGACGATGGGTGTTTTGATGTAAATTAATTAAGGTGGTGGTTTAGGCTTTATTTTGTTGGCTGTTCAGTCAATTGTTGAGTACAACATATGTTGGCTGGGCGTGGTCTGGGAAAAGATCGACGTGCCTAAAACAATACAATCATGTGTATTTAAGTTCCATTTTCGTACACGCATGCTTAGTGCTAATTTGTTTTTTAGCACTGCCAATCTGCAGTTAAGAAGAAAAACCAAATCATAATATTCTTATAGTTCATTTATAGGATTGCCACCTGACATGTATAGCTTCTCTACGTGGGACATGGGAGATAGGTACACCGCTATAACTATTTCGTATAATACCATTTCATTTTTTTTTTCTTGTGGGCATTACGTAGAGAACTTTGTTGTGCGAGTTGGTGGACGCTGTCCTTGGCAACAAATGGAGAACACAGCGGAGGTTGGAACGAAACCAACCAGAGGAGCATGAACGATTACTTAATTGCTGAAGCTTAGTGCAGTTTTCTACAAATACGTGAAAAAGTATTGCCATGCTTTAAACCAACGCTTAACTGTGACTATATATGGGGATCCATCTTGGAGTCTTCCAATGTTACTGCATCGCAAAGGAATCAACAAAAGAATCTGTGATAGTGTTTTTTCTCTGAGTGACCATTTGTTACATATTCTTCTTGACAAATTAACTGCAAGGAGAGTGGATTTGGTGACCACGTGTGTACGTACGCACGCAGTGTCTGTCGTTGGATCTGCTTTCAGATTGTATTCAATGCTCACGGCCAACACACGGCGTTGAATCACTTTTTTCGCTGTTGTTCACTTGTGGACCCGACGGCAGCTATTGTCGGCCAGTACAAGGCAAAAAGAGAACCCAAAAAGAATAAATAAGCGCCCCCAACCCCATCTTCCCCACTAGCAGCCCGTCGTTTCCGAGCTCATAGTGTCTGCCATGGCCGCCCCTCAACTCCGTTGACCTGATTCGGCCAGCGAGGTAGGGGGCGTGGCATTGGGAGCGCGATGCAGCCGATGGCGGCGCGGAATACCTCGAGGTAGCAGACTCCACCATGGTCGTATCAACGGAGGGGCGGCGTGGAGCAGCTGCGGAGGAGCTCGAGGTGGCGCTGGAGATGCTGCATGCTGGAGCTCGAGGCGGGAATCCTACCCCGCTCCCTGATCCACATCGCCTAACTCGGCCGCTCCTGAAGAGCTCCTCGTCTCGTCATGGAGCTTGGGCGGCTTCCCAGACCGCAGAGCCCAACCTTTCTCTCCCCGTCCCTCAAGAGTCACCATGGCGATAACGCCGGCCCGCATCCCGTGCACGCAAGCCGAGGCCGCGGCGTCCTGCAGCGGCGCAGTCGAATCTGGCTGCTCAGGCGTTGCGCGGACTGAGCCTGCTCAGGCGAGCTCCACAACGAATCTTGGATGGTCATTTTGCCCCTTGTTCCTTTCCAAGTTCATAAATCGGTTGCTTTTTTCATTTCTTGCGCCTCTACCTCACACGATTTTCTTCTTGGATTACCGTGGGTTGCCTTCAAAAAAGTTACTTATTTTCTGCAAAGATTCTTTCCCAGATCTGTTTTGTACCCTGTATTAATTATGATTGGATTTGTGAAGAAACTGTACAAACGTGCATTAATTTATCTTATACTTGTATGGATCTTTCGTTTCCAGAACAAACTTGTATGGATTAGGGTCTTCTTCCATTTCTTATTTTTAGCTGCCATGGTGAGCTCGACATGGCTTTCTCTATGGTGGTTGTTTCCCATTTCCCAAGCTTTCTGCTAGAGATAGATTTTGCCTCGAAGCTACTGCGGCCTATCGACAAACTGCTTGCAAATTTGAGCATCGGGTGATTTATCTTCCCCGGATGAAAGTACTAGTAAATGTCATGTAGAGCTTGAAGACGATCTACAGTACTAGGTGGGTCCCGCTATACAGAGCAGGCACTGATGGGAAGGGGGTGACCTGGTTGTTTCTCGGGGCGGTCGCGGAAGAAGCAGACGTACACAGCCAAACGGCACAACAAACGGCGTGAGACACGTGTTGAATAGAAAGCGCATGCTCACCTACCCATGTGATCACCGAGCTTCATCCGTTAACTGCAACTGTGCTCTAGAACAGATTATTCCAGGAATGCTAGCCTTTATAAGTACATGTCTCAGATGGTACTTCAACGTCCAACCAGAGATGGCAGTGATTCAGCGAGGGTGAGATACATTATATTCTTGCAACCTTCTATTGTTTAGCTATACTGCATCTAAAAAAAATAGAAGATAGTGCTGCTGTCTAGATATACATGCAAATGCAACTTGTTTTTTGAAGTGTTGCAAAATGGAAGCTAACATAAAAATCTGTACTTAACAATAAATTGAGTTGATCTCGTGTAGTTTATATGAAGTAATTGTGTTCATGAAAATGTTCTCATTTATTAGGTTTAATTTCCAACCAATTCTTTTATCAGCTCTGTTTCACCTTGTGGTTCCTATGGCCACATAGAAATACGCGTCAGTGGCCAATACCGTGCAAGATTTCTTAGGTATTTCACTGTTTTCCTTTACCTCCTTTGCGTCAGAAAAGATAAACCAAAATCTCGATCCTTTGATTATTCTGGAATGGTAGTGCACACGGTTGGTAATAAGCAGTCTGGTAGCTTTTAAGTCAAAATAGAGGACTACTTAGCTTGTGATATTCCATATTACTATTTTTGCAAGTCAATATAGAATTTATCACGTGGTTCTGAACTTTTCTTCCTATTTTGTTTATCTTCAGAGCATTCTTGAAGGACTTTGTCAAGGATGAGGCGCTTAACAACAATATTGTCTTGGTAGAGGAGCATGTAAACAATGATGTATTTGCTTCTTTTAGTCAACACATGTCATTTTCCTCTGAGCTTAGTGGAATTCTAGACATTGCTCAGCTTTCAAAAAATCAGTATTCCTGTAACCTGCTTGATTTATTTTTATTCAGTTAGAATACAAAATGTAATTTTCCTACTCTCATGGTCCTACTGTAAACTCATGATGTAGCTCGGTCTGCAGGTGCTTACTCCTTTGCTCTTGATTTTTAAGGGTGTTAGTACAAGGGTGCTAGAGATGCTCTGAAGGCATATTGTCTTACTAACTTTTATGATCGGCTCTCTCATGCAATTTTATTTGGGTCTTTAATGTGGCTTTGTTGTTTGTGATGTATTCCTGAGAGTGACTTGGCCAAAACAACCTGCAAGTCCACCGTGCGTACCACACCATACCAAAACGTATTGTAGGCGGCACGACGAAGCGCGCATTTCCACCTAGTATGTTACTACTACTTTACTGCTAGGACATCCTCTGATTGCACAATATGATCGTTTGTGCATGCCAAGGTACCCAAGAACGACTGGGGCACTCTGTGCACGAGCATAGTCACCCATCTGTTGGGCTACGTGGACTTCATCTGACAGAACGATCTCGTCGTCAGGCCAGAGGTTCTCAATTGATTGAGGTTGTGTATGAGATGGACATGACAGAGCACGTCGGCCATGCTCCCGAGATTGGGAACCACGCCGTCGAGCGCGAGCCTCCCTATTCAATATCCAGGTCAGAGTGAGGGACATGTATGCTCTTCAGGTCCCTCCCAAAATGAAGCCAATCTTGGTGAAGATGCCGCAACCTGTCTCTGAGGATTAACACCTTCTGCGAGTATGGTGTCGATATGAAGTTATACACGGGGGGAGGGGGGCTCTTCTTCAAAGTTGGAAGAGCTTCGTCCGGAAGATCAAGCCGTGGGTCGGCGACGTCCTCATGTTTAGGTTCATCAACAATAAGGGCTTGAAGATCACGCTCCTCGGGTCTTACAACAACGCACATAAGCTGGTCGTCTGCGCTTAACTTGGCGAGTAATCTTCCGGCGCTACCAGGTGAGGACGACGAAGATGTATAGTTGTCGCTAGTAGTAGTGGTACTTCACAATAAATGGTTGTGTGCATCATTTTGATGCGAAGACCAAATTCATCCCCATTTTGAAAAAAAGTAGATGTGGTACTTGCCTAATCAGTTTGCATTAAAAAACCAGTCCTTTTGGAGTCGGAGTTCTGTATCCCTGATGTGAGGTACCAATCAGGTGGCATGGGATGTACCTACCTAAAGCCTAACCAATTTAGTGATCAACTTAGTGTGTTAAGCATGTTGTTCTACATATTTTGCTTGTGTGTTCATGTACTCAATGTGCTATGATAACCTCGCCAAATTTGAAGGATGTGAGTGTACTTCCTTGTCTGTCCAATACAAGGATACATCCGACCAAGCCAGCTAAACAGGTTGTTTAACTTGGCCCAAAACGCGTAGTCGCGTGGCTATGCCCACCAGAACATTGCTCCGAGCATCTCCAGCCGCGTCCCCCAAAGCGTCCCCAAACCGCGCCGGATTGAGCGTTTGGGGGACGTGTTTTGTTCGTGCCGCCTTTGGGGGACGTCGCTCCCTAGTCGCGTCCCCCAAACGCCGCCCCCAATGAAGAATTCAAATTTTGCATTCAAAAGAGATCGTTCCCGCCGAATCGTCGCGATCAGAGTAGGGGCGATCAAAGTACTAGGCGCGCGATCATATTACAGACCATAGTGCATGCTAAATTAGAAGAAGGGGTTGATCGACGGCGACGTATCCTGAGTCGACGCAGACCCGTCGATCACGATGACCTCGTCGCGATCTGCCTGGTGCTGTGCATGCTCCGTCTGCTCCGCCGCCGTCGCGTAGGCCGACAATGGTGTAGTAGTCGAAGACGCGGCAGCCGGCTCTTGCGCCGCAGTTGCTGCCGCTGCCGCTTCCGCTTCCTGGGCCGCCGCGTCGGCCGCCGCCATTTTGGCTTCGATGTCGTCGAGGATCTAGCCTTTGAAGAAGTTGTGCGCCGCCCGCGTCCGGGGAGACATTCCCTCTGTCGACGCTCTCAGCAGGGACATGTCATCCCTGCGTTTCTTGAGCTCCAACTTCTCCTCTTGCCTATTGAGCAGCTCCGCCCACCTTTCGTCGTTCTTTTTGGCGCGGGAGAGAAAGGTCGAGGAGACGTCCGCGAGGCATTTCGTGATCGATGCTTGCGTCTTCTCACACGACGCGGCGTCGGCCAAGGCGGCCTTGGCAGCCTTGTTGCCAGTAGGACGCCCTGCCGACGTTGCCGACGCCGCGTCCAGATCAATGGCGTCCTTCCCCTTGGACAGCGACAGGCGCGTCAACCGCCATTTCTCATTCGCTTTGAGCTTGCTATAGCAATGCATCAACGTGAACGGCTTATGCCCATCCGAGTTCCTCGCGTAAACCTCCATGGCCCTATCAAACTAGCCAAAGGAAGCAGAATCATTTCATCGAACACAATGTAGGCGCTACAGATTATGGAAGAAAGAGTCGTACCATTTGGGAGAGGTCAACGCCGCTCTCGGCTCTGGTCAGTAATTCCTGATGGTATCCATGGAAGGAGCTCACCGACGCATGGATGATGGCCCATCGCGTCGACATTGCCTTTTGGCTCCTCTTCATTGTCACTTTGTTGTAGTCGCCCTTGATGAGCTTACGCTCATCGAACTCGGCCTTGATTCTCGCCCAATACTTCCCGTGTTTTTGGTTGGCGCCGATGATGGAGTCATGGCTCACCGTCGCCCACGACTCGCACAGACAAATATCCTCCAAAGCCGTCCACTTGGGGCCTCGTGTGCCCGACGCCTTCTTCTTCTTTTTCTTCTTCACGCCGTCCGCGTCGACCTCCACGAGATCATCGTCACCGGCACCCTCCTCGTCTTCTTCCTCGCCGCCCTCTTCGTCCTCGTTGTCGTCCTCGTCCTCCACACCCTCCTCTTCATCGTCCTCCTCTTCCTCAGCACCCTCAGCACCGGCGCCGTCGAATTCGAGCGGCCCCCTGCGGCCAGCGAAAGGGTCGCCGTCCGCACCGGGTCCTGGCTCGTGCTGCTCGTACGCCGGGGAGTAGAGGTTGTTGGGGTTGAAGCCGCCATGCGGCAACGCATCCGGGTAGTGCGGCGACAAGTTAGGCGTCACGCACCCGGGAGTGCCGGAGGGGCCGTCGTTGTAGAAGGCGGATGACGACGGAGAGAAGACTCCCGGAACGTACACCGGCACGTTCGTACTATATGGGCTCGCGTTGGTGGCGGCGAGACACCCGGCCATTAAGTGCTGGTGCTGGCGCGCCGCCAGAGCCTTCTTCTCCTGCTCCGCCGCCCTCCGTCCTTTCCGCTCCGCCGTCGACATCTTCCGGCGCAGACAGTCTTCATGCCACTGATCATCGATCAATCCTTCCGGTCTCTTCTTCGGGGCCGGCGCCTTCCGCGGCTTCGCGAAAGGCGCTTTCGCCCCTTTCGTCGCATTGCCCGGCAGCTTCTTGGCCGCTTTCTTGGCCATCTTCTTGGGGGCTACCGGCGGCGCCATGGAATGGGGAGAAGGTAGCGGTGGCGGGTGGATGGCGGGAGGGAGAAACAAATCGGCGGGGAAAGGAGAAATGAATCGGCGGCGGGGAAAGCAGAAATGAATCGGCGGCGGGGGAGGCCAGAAATGCGCGGCGGGATAGGCGCGATATGGCGGGAGGGGCGGGATTTGGCGGGAGTGGGAGATGATTTTTCACTGAGCCGCTGACGCGCCGGGCCTGCGTCGGTTTGCCTCGCTTTTCGGTGTGTCCGGCGTCCCCGGTGCGTCCCCTGTGGGACGGGGACGGGCTCGGGGCGCCGGACACCGTATCGGGCCGCGCCGGACAAAAATGGGCTTTGGGGGATGCGGCTGGAACGCATTTTTTGTCCGGCGCGCCCCAAATCCCTTTGGGGACGCTTTGGGGGACGCGGCTGGAGATGCTCTCAGCCACCTCAAGCGATTGCTGCATGAGTTCGCATACGTGCGTGGGGTCATGGTCATGCCTTGTGTCTATTATCGCACTCTCTCCTACCATAGAAGGATGTCAGAGATTTATTTAAATTCGAGCGTATCTATACATAAAAAGGTGTCTAGATACATTCAAATTTACAAAGATAAATCCGAAGATCATACAGCCATCTTGACAGAATACACACTTTGTACTTCCATGCCAATTGCGTTTTACAAGGTTGTCTATGGTGGGGATTACCACTTACCGCTCTACAAAGATACCACACGAAGACTTTTTTTTATTTCTAGCGGAGTCTTCATTTTCCAAATCTTTTTATTGTTACCAACTAGCACTTCTAGTTGGATTAGTGCTCTATACACTGAATCTACTAAGAATTTGCCACTCTCCTGTACATTCCATCAAAATTCGTTTCAGTCACTTGGAACAACAGGCTATTAGAGCCATTTAAAACATCAATTTCCTTTTTTTTCTACGAGATTGGTTAGCAACGGCATGGAAGTAAGAAGTATTGTGGTCACCCTCAACAACATATCTATCCTTGAATGCTTCCACACCTTTGTTTCCTCCTGAAACCAAATGGCATTCAATTGTTTTTTAATTTCGGAAAGGCAACAAATATTTGATTTATATGTGTTAGGTATTGTGGAAAATCTTTGCTATATATTAGAACGTTATTCATGAACACGAACAAAATTTGTACACTGGAAAGTTGATGGGGCAATTGTTAACCCAAAATGCATCAATCTAAATTGAAATTGTCCACTATGTGTTTTGAAAGGAGTTCAGAATTCATCACGGGCGGCAGATGCCCCTATCCGGTTGAGCAGAAAAGTATAACCTGTGTAGAGAAAGAAAATGAGGGTTGCCGATTGAGGTACATCAACAGAAGCAGGGGGATTTAAGCGTGGATTACTAGGGAGATTTGCACAAAAATAACCCAAAAGTGAAAGAAAAACACAGGCTGATCCTCCGGCAAAACTATTTCACCCATCTAACCCTTTTGTGTGGCGCCCCTCTCATGGGCGCCACACGTGCCCATGTGGCGCCCCTGGTGCCGGCGCCACACACCCATCCGACGTGGCCCGTCGACGCTGAGCTGGTGATCCCGATCCGACGTGGCAGCATGTGTGGCGCCGCTCTCGCCGGCGCCACACTTTGAAAGTGTGGCGCCCGTGGCAAGGGCGCCACACATGCACTTAAGTTTGGCCGCGCGCGCCCAGCCCAGCCCGACCATCTTCTTTCTCCTCTCTTCTTCCCGTGAAGAACAGAAGGTGGCCGGCGGTTCCTCTCTCCCCCCTTTCCCCCCCACCAAATCCACCACCAGATCTGTCCGTGGAGATCGTTCCCCATCCATTTCTCAAGGTAATCCCCTTTGAATCTTCTCCATTCATCCACTAATTTCATAGATCTTGCTAGATTTGGACATGAACCCTAGACATGGAATTTTTTTGTGCACTCTATATTGTAGTGTTTGTGTTGGAGATGGTAGCCTCATGAATGCATGTGTTTGAACCCTAGATTTGTTGAAACCTAGATATGAAATTTCACATGTATGTGTATGAACCCTATGTATGTTGAAATGTGTAATATTTACCTACGAAATGCATTCAAATGTGTTACATATGCCTAGTATTTGTGATGGAGTAACTCGTATTTGTTAGTGGAATGGGTCATAATATGGTTCGAACATGTAAACATGTAGGATGGCAGGTCCCGGTGGCCGGCGAGGCGGTCGAGGCCGCGGCCCTGGGCACCCCCGGGGCCAGGGAAGGGGCCGCCGCGGTGGAGCAGCAATGGCCCCACGCTCACCGTCACCTGCATCCTCCTCGTCTTCGCATGACGAACGCTGCTTCGAGTTCCTTCTCCGCATCGACGACGACCCACTCGGCATCAAGCGGCTGCCGGACAAGTTCGTCGAGTTCATCGATGGAGTCGAGCAGGCGCAGTTGCAGCTACGGGAGGCTAGCTGCAACTTCTGTCGCTGGCCCGTGGAGGTCCTGTTTGACGGGCAAGGCAAGATGTACCTGCACACGGGGTGGGACAAGTTCGCCCGTGACCTCGCGCTCGAGCCCGGCTGCCAGCTCACCTAGCTTCCTCTACGAGGGGGACGGCGAGATGATCGTCAAGGTGTTCGACGACACAGCATGCCGCGTGCACTACCACACCGGCGAATCCGGCTCGGACACCGATAGTTAAAACTTAGAGTGTTGTGAACTCTATGTTCGTTGCTTCGTGTTGTTTGAATTCTATCTTAAATTGTATGAAAATATGTGCTACGATGTTAGGTATGATGATGTTATGTCTATGATGTGTGGCGCCAAAATTGTTGTTGATATGATGTGTGTATGAAATAGCTTTTGACATGATGGCAGTTTTGTTGGAATATGGTAGGATATTTCATGGGTTTAACACAAGTCAATGTGTGGCGCCCTTCCCACTGGCGCCACATAGTGTTGTGTGGCGCCTCCCCCATCGGCGCCACACGTCCATTTGTAATTGCCCAAAACATACTATAAGACAAATCGTCTGGGACTTAGCCGTTTTGGCGAGGCTCTATGTGTGGCGCCGATGCCACGGGTGCCACACTAGCATATGTGGCGCCGATGCCACGGGCGCAACACAAAGAGGGTCGCCAAAACGGCTAAGGACTTATCGTCCAGAGCCCCTGGATGTTTTCGACCCAACAGTTGATATAAGTTGGCATGTGTGGCGCCGATGCCACAGGCGCCACACTAGCATATGTGGCGCCAGTGGGAAGGGCACCACACATTGACTTGTGGTAAAACCATCAAAAATCCTAGTACATTCAAACAGTTTTGACAACAAGAACATTGCACTGAATATGTACCACACATTGACACAGCATAATGGTTCAAATGACAAATAAGGTTAGACGACATCAAGGTTTCAATTACAATAAGGTTCAACGACACGAGGGTTCGAGAAGATCAAGGTTCACACAACATAAAGGTTCAACAACAACAACATAGCCAAAGGGACATCACTGCGTGGCAAAGGCTCCCTCCCCCTCGCCTTCTTCTTCTTACATTCTTCAGCCTATTCTTTCTTCTCCCTTAAGTCACGAGCCAACTGAACGACTGAATCGAAGAAGTGGTGGCGCTCTGTAACATCCCTGTTTAGCAAACCCTAATTAGGAATTGTTTGTGCATTCATGAGCATCATCTAATATGCATTAAGAAAAATTTGCACCTTAATTTAAAGTGGAAACCCTAACATATGCATCTCTTCCTCTATTTGAAATGTGTTTAAATGTTTCAAAACCTCAAAAGAAAATGGTGTGCACCTTCAAATACTATTAGAAAGGCCACTAAATATTTTCCCTAAAATATTTGGGTTATTTTGGATCTCCAAAAGGTTTCAAAATAGCCAAAAGAATTGATTTAGTGCTGTTTTCAAAAGATCCAGGAAAATCCCCAAAGGCCGAGGACCTTTTTGCAAAAGCCCCGTTGTCTTCTTCCTCCCGTCGGCGAGGGAGCTGCGTGCCCCGCCCCGGTGCCCCGCGCCGCCACCTCCTGCTCGTCGCCGTGGTGAGCGAGGAGACCACCCCGAGCCCGCCGCCTCTCCTCTCCTCGTCCCTATCCTCCCCCTGGCGCGCCCTCTCTTTTCCCCTCCTCTCTGCAAGCGAGCGCGCCCGAAACCCTAGCGCCGGCCTCCGCCACTCGCCGCCGTTTGGCGCCTCCCCGCGCCAAGCCACCACCGCCAATAGCTCCGCCTCGGCGCCGTCTACCTCCTCCACCAAGCCACGCCCGCCGAGGAGCTCCCTACCGGCCGAATCGGCCGGAGCCCGTGCCGCCAGTCGCCGCCGTTCGTCGGCGATTCAGGCCATCTCCGGCGACCCCGTCCAGCCTCCCGTGCTCGCGGTGAGATTCTGAGCGCCATGGTGCCCCTCCCTCGCCGATTTCTCGCCGTAGCGCTCCGGCCACGTGCGCCTGCCCCGGCCTCCGCGCGAGCTCGTCGGAGCTGCCGCTCCGGCGACCATTGGAGGGCGGCGCCGCCCTCTTCGCGTTCCCGGGGACGCTGCGCGTCGAACGCGCCCCTCCGCGCGGCCCCGACGCCCTGCATCGCCCAGGCCGTGCCCGACCTGGCCGGCCATGGCCAGGCTGACGTCGTGCTGACGTCATTATGACGTCAGCCCGGCCTTTTCTTTTTACTGTAATTTCATTTTCTATTTTATTTAATTATATGACAGGTGGGGTCTGCCTGTCAGGATTTTAATCATTTCTAAAATATTAAAATTATGACATGTGGGTCCAACTTTGTTATTATTTATATAATTTTCAGAAATTGTTTTAAAATGAATTAAACTTTGGAAATTCATAAGTAATTCATTTTAAATCAGAAAAATATAAAATTATATACCAAAATGATCAGAAAAACATTTCCTAATTGTTTATCCATGTTTCATACATGCTTGAACCAATTAAATGTGGAGCCTTATTAGAGAACCCTAATACACCCCTCTTATATGGCGGTGTCCGATGCCGGAACCCCTTTAATCTGATGATGCATCTAGGGTTTATTCAATTCCATTAATATGACATATCATTCATACTTGTATGCGCATTGCATCGATGCCATGTGTTGATTGTTATTTCTCTATTTCTTAGTATTTGCTTCTTCGCGACCGATAGAGAACGAGTCCAAGAAGATGAAGATCAACAACACCGAAGATCAATACTCATCCTCTGACGAACAAGTCAAGCACGGGATCCCCGAAGATCCATATTGGGTTGTCGTGGACAAAGGCAAGCCCTAGCCTGGTTCATATATGATTTCGAAATGCTTTTACTCTGGTTCCTACATATTGCACACGATTCAATCGTCTTTTATCGATAGGTAGAGTTATCCTATCTATTGCATGTTTCACCCTTGTAGCCTCAAATACCCGATCCATCGCTCCTAGCATAACTAGGTTTGGCATGTGTGCATCGCTAGAGCCTTTATCTCTTTATGCTTAGCCATGCTTAGTTTGTTACGTCTGCTACTCCGGTCTTCGGACCGGAGCCATACAATGAAATGAAAATGGCATGACAGAGTTGACGTGGTAAGTATAGAGATGTTGTTAAACATGATTAAAGGCTCGGACGAGAGGCCACATTGGGATGTGGTGGGTTGTTTCGTTCTGCCGACCCTAGGAACCGAGTTCTCGCCTCTTGAACCAAGACTGAGCGTACAACCACACGAGGCCCTATTATGGTACCCTCTCGACTCACTAACTTGCCTAGTAGATTCCATGAGTCACATAGTTTGCGCGTTACCTGGTCATATGCATTGCATTTTGCTTGGGGGTTAAAGGTACATAACAGGCAGTAAGCGTGGTCGTGGTGGTCGGGGGTTGCGGCCTCTGGGGAAACCCACCTCGGCTCACATCGTTAAGGACCGACTTCGGGACTTGACCCGTTACGGCGGAATAATCCTTAGCGCGTGACTCATGGTCTCGGCGACAGCAAGGTAAAGGTCGTGGTCAGCCACCTCTCGCCGGCTTTCCAAGGAAGAGAGCTTATGATCCGGCATTAAGAGTCGGATCTGGTACGTGTGGGTAAAGTTGTGCACCCCTGCAGGGTTATGAATCTTTTCGAAAAGCCGTGTCCACGGTTACGGACGACTTGGGAACGGACGTGGAGATCATAGAGAACTTTAACCCGATCGTAAAACTTGGTAATCAATGTGTGTTTACGGATACCTTCTCCGGGTGTTGAGGGGGTGTTCCGAGGATAGTGGTTCGAGATGATGAAGATTGGTGGATACAACATGATGATTAATAGAGCTAGAGATGTCGCTCTCTTATCCCCTTTTTAAAGGTTCTGAGTAGTCGAGCTTCTTCTCCCTCTTGTTTACTAAAGGAAAACTGGCTTTACGCAAAAGAAGCTCCACAGAATGCCCGCATACCCGCTTTGCTAAAAGGTTGTACTAAGTCTTGCTGAGTCCCTGTACTCAGCTTTGCATGCTCTTGTTTCAGACGAAGTCGCTCCAACAGATGGTGGTTTCTAGGTCGACATCGACGAGTAGCTTGGAGTTCCCGTGTGGCAGCCCGGAATCTATGGGCTGGGACGTCGCCGTTATGCTCCCGGCCTCTTAGGCCTTTTGCTATATTGCTATTTAGAATAGCATAACTTCGCTTCCGTTGATTGATGTATGTCGGGTCGGTGACCTCTCGCTTGTAATGCTTTGGTTCTTCGCTCGCTTATGAGCTTGTATTACTTCTTGAGTCGTAGAGTCACCGTTGTGTTACCGATTCTCTCACTCGTAGTCTCTCGAGCTCTAGGTTAGGCTTATATCGTACGAAGATCCGGTATTTGTCTAACCCCGATCCCGGGGTGCCACAGGTTTTGGTATCGGAGCGGGACTGCCCGTAGGAAACCCTTTCTACCGGTCGATGTTGAGTCTAGTGTTTGTGAAAACTATTTGAAAGCTAAAAGTATTTGCGAAAATCTGATTAGGCTTCTTTTTACTCCTTATCTCGGTATCGCTCTAATTCTAAGGTGCCTTACCTTGTGTTGATTTGAAAGTTTTTCTATCTCTTCTCGGTCTTTCAAAACTTAGGTGCCTCAAGGGCATGTCGTTCCTAAACCAGTTGACCTAGTGCAGAGTTCTCTAGAGTCGTGTGTGTTCTTTGCCTCCTCTTTGTTTTGTTTCAATAGAGAGATCTCCTTCCATCATGACCTTTCTATTTTGTGGGTTCCACAAAATTCTGTTCTAGGCTTCGAGGTTTCCTTTCGCCTTGTATGCCTCCTTTTTATTTGGGTACTTTGGAAGCTTTACATGGCTTCTAAATGCTACACCGTGATTACTACATCGTAGTGTCCTTTGTGTCACTTGGTAAGTAGTTACTCCTTTCTCGGTTTTTAACCCTTGGACTTGAACCTAAGGTTCCCGATTGTGCTAGATATCGTATACGAATCTTAGTACATGAAGCTGGCCTTTAACCCAAGATCCATGCCATTGAACACTCGGTGTTAATGTTCAAAGATTACATCAGGACGGCTAAATTCAAATCAAGCTATCCTTCAAGATTGTGGTTATTGTCTTGTTGAACTGCGGTAAAGATCTTTCCTTCCACTAGCTATCGCAGAGGTTCTTTCATTGAACCAAATGGATCACGACAAGAGTGATCTTTGTGAGTCTCGCATCTATATCCGTGACTCCGCCACACCTCCCTTTTCAAGCACGAGTTTCCCAAGAGTGTTAACTTGTGCATCTACCTCTCAGGAATTCTGATCCTGATAGTGTTCTTTCTCTTTAGTTGCTTTCCGACCTTTGTCTACTAACTATCAGCCAAGTTGTAAATGTGCATTGGTGTTCTCCAGTGTATATTACTCTTGTGGTTCGTCAAGACATTCCACTTCAGTATGTCAGGAGAAACAAACTCCGCACCTCGTCCATTTCTTGGACTTGGTCAAAGTATTGTAATCTGCAGATTAAGATGCTTCATTAGCTTTTGTTCTGTTCTACCTTAGAGTATCACCCTCATCTATATCATGTGGTCGTGTTGTGTATCATGGCCTTATTGATGAAGTGATTCTCTTGCACATCTTTACTCGCCCTTTCTCCGAGCTGTCCGTGCTTGGGAATGTTGGGGTGTACCTATTGATGTGGCTATCTAAGTTTCTTAACAATTTTTATTACATTGAAATCCAAGGACGTTCGTGTCATTCTTAGCATGATTGGTTCCCCAATTACTAAGCAAAGTTTGACCGTGTTGCCAAGTCCATTTATTCAGGCACATCTTCGGTCAAAGAGTTCGGTTAATGCCAAAGCTCTCGAGACCATATCGTATTGTTTTGTAAAGCAAGATCCCCTCTCAAACTCAGTGATATACCGGTGGTTCGTGATATTCTAGTTGTCTTTCTAGAAGTATCGCCATGTTGCCACATGACCGTGTTGTCGAATTCATGAGTAAGTTGGTTCTTTGAACTACTTCTTCCTCCAAGAAACTACTTGGATACCCCGGATTAGTTAATTAAGCTTAATCAACAACTTGGAGAGTTGAAAGACAAAAGCTTTATCCAACTTTGTTCCTTCATAAAGGGATGTCTAGTGTTGTATGTGTTGAACTCAGAAAGTATCTCCTTTGTGGATATGCTATCTTTCCCATATTTGATTTGAGCTTGGGCTATCGTCAAATCAAACTCAGTTCAAAGGACTATCTTGATGATGTTTATACTCATGGTGTCTCGTCTGAGTACATCTTCATGTCCTTTGGTCTGACCAATACTTCTGCCTCGTTCATGCAAAATATGAGTTCATCATTGGAGTATCTTGATAAGTTTGTTATTGAGCTCATCGATGACATTCTTATCTTCTTCATGTTTAAAGAGGTTCATATTGCACGTTTGGCACTAATATTGGAAACTTTTGAGAACCCTCTTTGTGTTATCATGAAGTATGTGTTCTGGATGTTGGAAGTGATCTTCTCTGGTTCACGTGCATTTGCTGAAAGATGTCGCCGTGGATCCGAGTAGAGTTTCCTTTGTTTTCCTCGGTAATCATCGCAAGTTGGTCATGCATGTGCGGAATATTCTTGAGATGGAAGGTTGTTACCTCCATTAATTGAAAAGTTCATCTATGCACACTAAGCCACCGATCTGGTTTGTTCAAGAAAGAGAAGATGTTAAGGACTTCAAAATCTTCTTTGATGTCCCCAAAAGGACTCACTTGTGTTACATTGCAGTTCATGTGCACGCAATTGCTTTTGCAGTACGCAACCCCATGTATTACGCAATGTAGCTCAATATTTTGGAGCTTGACATTGTGGTCCATATCTTGAGAATCTATCGACTTTACCTTGGTGGTAACTCGTTGAAAATTTCTAATTGGACATGGTAAGTCTGAAATATCTTTACACCTAACCTAAGCTCGAATCTCAAGCGGCAATGATGGTTAGTGTTTCTCAAGGATTTTTGACATAGGTCTCTTTGTAAATCCGACAAGGTTGATGTCGTGGTTAACACAATTAGTCGGAAGGCCTAATGCCATAATCTCTTGAATCATCAAGAATAACCACTCTCCATAAGGATCTTGTGCGACTTATTCTAGGAGTTGCCCTTATGATGTCTTTTCAATTCCGAAGTTTGACCTTCATTTGATGACCTATTGAAAGCTAGTCAATAGCCTAATATTGGTGTCTAGAACATCAAGAAGAACCTTATAATCAGAGTTGCTTAATATCTCTCGGTCAATCCCTCGAAATCATTTCTCCGGTGATAACAACTTCGTTCGGTGAAATTTCACTCCTCGCTGATCCTTGTCACTCCACTAGATAGTGCTCCTCCCCTTGTTGGTTGTACCTGAAGTTCCAATCAATTCATACGTTGTGTGAATTCGTCGATCATCTAGGCCCTAGCCTTTTGAGCACACAATAATCGTTTCATGTATCCTTGACCAAAGAGTGACTATGATTCTTAAATTCAAAGTAGCTCTGGTTGGTAATCTTCTATGCTTCTACGAGTCACCCTCTCTAAGAGTGCCTCGTCATGGTATCAAAGGCATTTTAACTCCTTGCTACCTTGTCCCTTCATAATCTTGTCAAGCGTGGAGCAATTGCCTACCAAATTTGAAACTTCTTTCGTCTCCTCCGTTACCTTGACGTGTTTCATGTTTATCAACTCAAGAGTTGTTTCTAAACACTCCTTCCATGAGTTGACCATGAAATACTCGATCTTTGTGAAGATCCACCATCCAATGGTCATTCCCTCTTTCCTTTAGAGTGAAGAAAGCAAAATGAAGACCTCTTCATAGTGTTAAAGATCAACCTATTCATGGTGTCGTGGATCAACTTCTTCAACAAAGAAGACCATCGTGGTATCGACAAGCTCGTTGAAGACCGGTGTAGTCCTTGTTACCTTCTCTTTTCTACCTTAGGAATCTCGGGGACGAGATTCTTGTAAGGGGGATAGAGCTGTAACATCCCCGTTTAGCAAACCCTAATTAGGAATTGTTTGTGCATTCATGAGCATCATCTAATATGCATTAAGAAAAATTTGCACCTTAATTTAAAGTGGAAACCCTAACATATGCATCTCTTCCTCTATTTGAAATGTGTTTAAATGTTTCAAAACCTCAAAAGAAAATGGTGTGCACCTTCAAATACTATTAGAAAGGCCACTAAATATTTTCCCTAAAATATTTGGGTTATTTTGGATCTCCAAAAGGTTGCAAAACTATCCAAAGGAATTGTTTTAGTGCTATTTTCAAAAGTCCGAGGAAAATCCCCAAAGGCCGGGGGCTTTTGCAAAAGCCCCGTTGTCTTCTTCCTCCCGCCGGCGAGTGGAGCTGCGTGCCCTGCCCCGGTGCCCCGCGCTGCCACCTCCTCGCTCGTCGCCGTGGTGAGCGAGGAGACCACCCCGAGCCCGCCGCCTCTCCTCTCCTCGTCCCTATCCTCCCCGGCGCGCCCTCTCTTTTCCCCTCCTCTCCGCAAGCGAGCGCGCCCGAAACCCTAGCGCCGGCCTCCGCCACTCGCCGCCGTTTGGCGCCTCCCCGCGCCAAGCCACCACCGCCAATAGCTCCGCCTCGGCGCCGTCTACCTCCTCCACCAAGCCACGCCCGCCGAGGAGCTCCCTACGGCCGAATCGGCCGGAGCCCGTGCCGCCGGTCGCCGCCGTTCGTCGGCGATTCAGGCCATCTCCGGCGACCCCGTCCAGCCCTCCCGTGCTCGCGGTGAGATTCTGAGCGCCATGGTGCCCCTCCCCTCGCCGATTTCTCGCCGTAGCGCTCCGGCCACGTGCGCCTGCCCCGGCCTCCGCGCGAGCTCGTCGGAGCTGCTGCTCCGGCGACCATTGGAGGGCGGCGCCGCCCTCTTCTGGTTCCCGGGGACGCTGCGCGTCGAACGCGCCCCTCCGCGCGGCCCCTGACGCCCTGCATCGCCCAGGCCGTGCCCGACCTGGCCGGCCATGGCCAGGCTGACGTCGTGCTGACGTCATTATGACGTCAGCCGGCCTTTTCTTTTTCTGTAATTTCATTTTCTATTTTATTTAATTATATGACAGGTGGGGTCTCGCCTGTCAGGATTTTAATCATTTCTAAAATATTAAAATTATGACATGTGGGTCCAACTTTGTTATTATTTATATAATTTTCAGAAATTGTTTTAAAATGAATTAAACTTTGGAAATTCATAAGTAATTCATTTTAAATCAGAAAAATATAAAATTATATACCAAAATGATCAGAAAAACATTTCCTAATTGTTTATCCATGTTTCATACATGCTTGAACCAATTAAATGTGGAGCCTTATTAGAGAACCCTAATACACCCCTCTTATATGGCGGTGTCCGATGCCGGAACCCCTTTAATCTGATGATGCATCTAGGGTTTATTCAATTCCATTAATATGACATATCATTCATACTTGTATGCGCATTGCATCGATGCCATGTGTTGATTGTTATTTCTCTATTTCTTAGTATTTGCTTCTTCGCGACCGATAGAGAACGAGTCCAAGAAGATGAAGATCAACAACACCGAAGATCAATACTCATCCTCTGACGAACAAGTCAAGCACGGGATCCCCGAAGATCCATATTGGGTTGTCAGGGACAAAGGCAAGCCCTAGCCTGGTTCATATATGATTTCGAAATGCTTTTACTCTGGTTCCTACATATTGCACACGATTCAACTCGTCTTTTATCGATAGGTAGAGTTATCCTATCTATTGCATGTTTCACCCTTGTAGCCTCAAATACCTGATCCACTGCTCCTAGCATAACTAGGTTTGGCATGTGTGCATCGCTAGAGCCTTTATCTCTTTATGCTTAGCCATGCTTAGTTTGTTACGCTGCTACTCCGGTCTTCGGACTGGAGCCATACAATGAAATGAAAATGGCATGACAGGTTGACGTGGTAAGTATAGAGATGTTGTTAAACATGATTAAAGGCTCAGACGAGAGGCCACATTGGGATGTGGTGGGTTGTTTCGTTTCTGCCGACCCTAGGAACCGAGTTCTCGCCTCTTGAACCAAGATCGAGCGTACAACCACACGAGGCCCTATTATGGTACCCTCTCGACTCACTAACTTGCCTAGTAGATTCCATGAGTCACATAGTTTGCGCGTTACCTGGTCATATGCATTGCATTTTGCTTGGGGGTTAAAGGTACATAACGAGCGGGTAAGCGTGGTCGTGGTGGTCGGGGGTTGCGGCCTCTGGGGAAACCCACCTCGGCTCACATCGTTAAGGACCGACTTCGGGACTTGACCCGTTACGGCGGAATAATCCTTAGCGCGTGACTCATGGTCTCGGCGACAGCAAGGTAAAGGTCGTGGTCAGCCACCCTCTGCCGGCTTTCCAAGGAAGAGAGCTTATGATCTGGCATTAAGAGTCGGCTGGTACGTGTGGGTAAAGTTGTGCACCCCTGCAGGGTTATGAATCTTTTCGAAAAGCCGTGTCCACGGTTACGGACGACTTGGGAACGGACGTGGAGATCATAGAGAACTTTAACCTGATCGTAAAACTTGGTAATCAATGTGTGTTTACGGATACCTTCTCCGGGTGTTGAGGGGGTGTTCCGAGGATAGTGGTTCGAGATGATGAAGATTGGTGGATACAACATGATGATTAATAGAGCTAGAGATGTCGCTCTCTTATCCCCTTTTAAAGGTTCCGAGTAGTCGAGCTTCTTCTCCCTCTTGTTTACTAAAGGAAAAGCGGCTTTACGCAAAAGAAGCTCCACGGAATGCCCGCATACCCGCTTTGCTAAAAGGTTGTACTAAGTCTTGCCGAGTCCCCGTACTCAGCTTTGCATGCTCTTGTTTCAGACGAAGTCGCTCCAACAGATGGTGGTTTCTAGGTCGACATCGACGAGTAGCTTGGAGTTCCCAGGTGGCAGCCTGGAATCTATGGGCTGGGACGTCGCCGTTATGCTCCTGGCCTCTTAGGCCTTTTGCTATATTGCTATTTAGAATAGCATAACTTCGCTTCCGTTGATTGATGTATGTCAGGTCAGTGACCTCTGCTTGTAATGCTTTGGTTCTTCGCTCGGTTATGAGCTTGTATTACTTCTTGAGTCGTAGAGTCACTGTTGTGTTACCGATTCTCTCACTGTAGTCTCTCGAGCTCTAGGTTAGGCTTATATCAGACGAAGATCTGGTATTTGTCTAACCCTGATCCCGGGGGTGCCACACGCTCCTCCTTCTTTGCAGCTTCCGTTTGAGCTCTCTCCCCCTTGATGCGTTCAGCCTCCCTAGCCACCTCCTCTAGGTGCATCCTATTGGCCCTCTCCCTCCTAATTTGCTCAAGTTGGCAGCTCCTCAGGAATTTTATCCGTGCCTCGCGGTCCCGTTCGGCCTTCAGCTTCTCATTCCTCCTCTTGTGGCGCAATAGGTATTCCTCGTACCCCCTTTGCATATGCTCATCTTCCTCCTTCTTAGCTATCTCCTCCCGCCTCTTCCTCTCTAGTTCTTCCTTCTCCTTCTTCCGCACTGTCCTTACCGCCTCCTCCCAAACGGACTCCTCCTTCTCATTGCCCTCCCATGCCCCCTTCCCCTTGGTGGGTTGAGTTGCCATAGCTGTAAACCAAATTGAAAAACCAAAGTTAGTCATGGAATATGAAAATAGAAAGTACAATGCAATTAGTAACTTGGAGACACATACGGATAAGGCCCCGCTAGGTATCGTAGCATACTAGTACCGCGACGGCCACCATGCCGATCTCTACTAAGCCCTAGATGAATCCTTGGTTGCCTTGGAGCTTGTCGCCATTGTGGTTGATGCCTTGAGGCTTGTTGCCTTGGAGCTTGTTGCGTAGGAGCTTGTCGTCGTGGGGCTTGTTGCCCTGGAGCTTGTTGACTTGGAGCTTGTTGCCGTTGGGCTTGTGTGCTTGGAGCTTGTTGCCGTTGGGCTTGTGTGCTTGGAGCTTGTTGGCTTGGAGGAGGTTGACGCGTTTGGCTTGGAGGAGTTTGACGCGGTTGGCTTGGAGCTTGTTGGCTTGGGGTTTGTTGGCTTGGGGTTTGTTGGCTTCGAGGTTGATTTGAAGCTTGTTGGCTACTTGATGCTTGACTTGTGCTAGCATCATTGCCCTTTGATTTTTTACCGGATGTGCACTTCCTTTTATTGTGGCCCTTACTATTGCATGATCCACAATTAGTTGGCTCGCGAGCTTCTTGGAATAACCTGTTTCCCGAATGACCCCATCTATCCATATCTCCGTGATACCTCTTTGTCTTTCTTCTTCCATGTTTCACAACCTTCCATTCCGGATCTGGCCAAACTTGCACTCCATGATACACCGGCCATTGTGATTGATCCAAGTAAGGAGAAAACCTTGGAGCCCATGTCCTCTTTGTGGCTTCAATTGAGAACTCGGACTCCCGAACGGTGAGCGGGTTATTGTAGTCGACACGTCTAGTGCGTGCCGCTGTTAGCAAATGGGAGCAAGCCAAATGAAGCAAAGAGGGCCTCCTACATGTGCATTCACATGTCTTTAGGGACACACGAAAAGCCCGGCCTCCGTGTTGGACACCACCTTGTGTGGTGCCTCCCGGCTCATTCTCTTGGTAAACCGAGTCAACATTGTCATAACATGTAGCCGTTTGGGAGTCCGCCTTCCTCGCCTCGAAAATCCATGAACTCTTGAACCTTCGTTGGGAACTCGCAATTCAAAGCAATTTCCTTCTCCATTTCATCGGTGTAGTTACGTTGGCCACCAAAACCCACCGGCGAGTAGCGACGGGCAACACGTAGAGCCGGGAGGCTCCTAGAACTGCGGTAGGCCACTGGTCCCTCGTGCGACGGCCCGCAAAGCTCGGCACGCACGTCCGATGCTGGTGCAGGGCGTGCCACCCGACCTATACCCGGTCGGGAAGGTGATGGATTGCTTCGCTTAGTTTCCTGCATGGCATACACGTAAACATTAAATACGAGCCTCGATCGGCTCTCAGGTTGTCCTGTGAATCGGCTCAAGGAGCTGATCCACCCATGATTCGTATGAGGTCTACGATAACATGGTGATCCTGCTTGGTCAATATTAAGTTAAAACGATCTACGACGATCTAGGGTTTTCACCACATAACCGGAACGTCCTACACGTAATTGAGCCTGGCAGCCACGCAAGATGATAATAAACCAGCCCTAGATAAGGCCTAAAAACCAACGCGGAGTTGATTCCCGGAACATCTTGTCTAGGGCTAGCAAACTACACCCTACGTACTACTGGATCCTTCAACTCGTTTGCATGGCCTAACTATGCAGATATTAAACTAATCCTTGAAGAACAAGGAGCAATCGTAACGGATCGGATCTACTAAACAAAGACTAAGCAGGGTGCCACCCTTGCACCTCAGATCGGTACAAGGGTGGCTAGATATCTAGGGATAGCATAGCTAATCAAATACATCAAGAAAGTACTGATGCTAACCCTAACATATCTATGATAACTACGTTGCTCGCCATCAACAAGGCTTCAGCACGAGCAACGCATGAACAACGAATAAACTTGATACTGCCTAGATCGCGAGATGCGATCTAGGCAGCATGGTGGTTACTCGGAAGAAACCCTCGAAACAAGGGGTGGCGATGCGCCTAGATTGATTTGTTGTGAACGTGGTTGTTCTTCTTCTCAATAACCCTAGATACATATTTATAGTCCGTAGACTTTCTAACGGGGGAATAATCCCAACCGTGCACGAGCTAAACTCCTTTAATCCTAACCGACACGTATCCTACTATATTTACAGATACACGGGCAATCTAGCCCAAACTCCTTGTACAAGGCCGATTCATGTATATTTTCCGTGTATATTCTCCAAGCCCATCTTAATCACGGCCCACCTATGATCCGGTTAAATTCTGGTGATAACACATGCCCCCCTGGTTTTGGTAATGATAATTCCAAAACCACTATGTCTTTTCTTTGTTGAGTCACGTCGTGGCAGAGCAGAACCGTCGCAGTATCCTTCATCATGATGCCTTGCCTTCTCAACTTCTCCGCGTGATTTGACAGTTGTTTTTTTTCTTTTGGCACCACTTCCTCGGAAACTGCTGTGGCATTAAATCCACTATCTCCCCTTTTATTTAACCGCGCCGAACAGTTCGCCTCTTCATCCCCTTGCTCTGTTCTAGCCATCGGCACCAAGAAACCCCCATCTCCTGTAGCAATGTCTTCCTCCTCTTCCTCCTCCGCCTCGTCGGATCTTTCTTCTCAATCTTTTTCTTCCTCATCCTCCTCCTCCCGCGAACCCACGCCGGAGTGGGATCCGATGGCGGTGCACAATGAACGCGCCCCAGAGGAGTGGGACCAGGAGGACCACGCCTCCTCCGTCTGGTCAGAGGACGACAAATCCTTGACCAGCGGAGATGATGACCTCCAGTTCCTCGCCGATGGGGAACTGGAGGCGGAGAGCGAGGACGACTCGTTCTCCTGGGACGACTACACTTCCTCCGACGAGGAGGAAGAAGAAGACGACGATGACTCCCTCGAGGACTACCCGCCGGCGAAGCGCTTCCGCGCCGGATCGGAGGATGACGACGACGACGACGACGAGGAGGAGGAGGAGGCTCCCATTGAGGGCTATGGGAGCAGCGACGAGGAGCCCGCCGGCAGCAGCGCCGACGAGAGCTCCGATGGCGACGACGAGGGCAGCGACGGCCCGTAGGGTAGCATATACTAGTATAGGTCTAGTAGTAGTACCAGATTGGTCAATAGACCTTTCTTTTGTTCTTCCTCCCTTGAGCAATCGGCTCTTTCTTTGTAAGAAATCCCCTTTATTAATGAAGAAAATATTCCTCCATTGATTTTGATTTCTCGTCAAATTTGCCGATTGCCAAACGAAGTCAACGTGCAAAGAGCCGATGGCAGGGCATCGGCTTTTACCATAAAACGTGATTTAAGGCCAAATCAGTTGCCTATTCACACGGTTAGACAAGTCCAATCCGTGCCCACGCCATCCTCCAATCTCAAACGCACAGATCCAACTCCTCAGCAAATCCAATGGGAGAATCATCCCAAATGCCACGGTCTCTGGCCTGAAGCTGATCTGTTAACCTGCTCAATTGAGCTTGTTCCTCTAGAGTCGATGACTATGCATCGGCTTTCGGCTGTACTGGTATCCATGTTTCTAAAGTCGATGTCTGTGCATCGGCTGTGATTTGCATATAAAAAATTTTTACTGGCCGATTTTATGCATCGGCCCCCATGTTTCACTGTCCATCGTCCCACATGCTTGGGAAATATTTCTTGAGGTGTTGACCATTGACGGCTTCTAGGAATTTAACATCGTCCAGCTGCTCGAGCATGTATGCATTGCCCTTCAATACCTGATCGACTTTGTACGGACCGTGCCAATTAGGAGACCATTTGCCATATGCTTTATCCTTAGTTCCTAATGGCAACACAGCTTCCCATACCAGATCACCAACCTGAAACTCCTTTGGTCTCACCTTCTTATTGTATGCGCGAGCTACCTTGGCTTTGTTCTCTTTAATCTTTTCCAACGACCAAAGTCTGAGTTCCGTTGCATCTTCAATAGTATCACTCATCAGGGCTGCATATTCTTCAGCTGTTAGATCATTCTGAAACGTGACTAGTCTCGATCCAGCCGTAATTTCCCAAGGCAATACGGCTTCCTGCCCATAGACCAGCTGATATGGCGAAGTCTTTATAGCTCCATGGCATGACATGCGATAGGCCCACAAAGCTTCCGACAAAACCTCATGCCAACCCCTAGGGTTCTCGTCAATTTTCCTCTTAATCAGCTTGATAAGGCTCTGGTTGGACGCTTCAGCTTGCCCGTTGGCTTGAGCATAATATGGAGATGATCGGATCAGCTTAATTCCCATGTCGTCGCAGAACTTTCTGAATTCTTTAGAAGTGAAGACCGAACCTCCATCGGTCGTGATGGTTTGGGGAATCCCGAATCTATGAATGACGTGTTCTTTCACAAATTTTATAACATCTTCCGATTTCACCTTCTTCATAGGGACGGCCTCCACCCATTTAGTGAAGTAATCGGTAATGGCCAAAATCCACTCGTGGCCTTTGCTCGATGCAGGATGGATTTTACCGATCATATCCATGCCCCAACCTCGAAATGGCCAAGGCTTGATGATGTGATTCATTGCTGATGCGGGTACCATCTTAATCTTCCCGAACATCTGACACGCTTGGCACCCTTTGTAGTAGTTGAAGCAGTCCTCAAGCATGGTGGGCCAGTAAAACCTTGATCGCCTGATTAGCCACTTCATCTTATGAGCCGATTGGTGAGTTCCACAAGCGCCTTCATGTACCTCGTGTAAGAGCCGATTAGACTCGGTTGGACCCAGGCACTTGAGCTGTAACCCTTCCAACGTCCTGTAGAACATGTCATCTCCTATAAGGACATATTTCATGGCCTTGTACCTTATCCGTTTAGGTGCCCCCCGAGCCGGATCCTTCAAGTAATTGAAGATATCGGCTCTCCAGTCATCCTGTTCCAGGAACTGCACCTGAACGTCTGACTCATCTGGTATGCCCTTGTAGCCTGACGCCCTTTGTGCGAGATCGTTGGCCTCGGTATTTTGAGATCTTGGGACCCAATTGAAGTTGATGCACCGAAATTGTGCCATCAGCTCGCGGCACACCATCCAATATGGGAAGAGTGACTCACTCTCGCACTTGTATTCGTCCGTGAGCTGGGAGATCACCAACTTCGAGTCTCCAAAAAGTTCCACCGCCTCTGCCCCGGCTTCCAAAAGCAACTCCATTCCCTTGCGTATTGCATCATACTCAGCGACATTGTTGGTGCAAGGAGTAGGTAGCCTGATGGAGAAGGAGTATGTTGCCCCCGAGGCGACACGAGCAGAATGCCGATGCCACAACCATCGTCACAAGCCGATCCATCGAAGAACATAGCCCATGCACGTACAGATAGTGCTGCTATATTAGTATTGATCCGTTCAGCTATAAGATCGGCCAACGCTTGTCCCTTGACCGCTTTCGCAGGCTGATACCAGAGATCAAATTCCGATAGCGCAAACATCCACTTACCGAGTCGGCCTTTCAAAACAGGAGCCGACAGCATGTGCTTGACAACGTCTGACTTGCAAATGATGATAATTTCTGCCGTCAAAAAGATGTGATGAAGCTTGGTGCGAGGTGAAGAATAGGCGGAGGCATAACTTCTCGATCTCGGGATACCTTGTCTCCGCATCCAGGCATCCTTCGCCGAGGTAGAACGCGACCCTTTCTACACCCTCATAGAGTTGCACCACTCACTGAAGCAATGGACGTGTCAGCCACTGATAAGTAGATATAGAACGGTCTATCTTGCTGAGGTGGAACTAACACATGCGGCGTCATGAGGTACTGTTTAATCTCGTCAAACGCTCGCTGCTGCTCTGCCCCCCAGTGAAACTCGTCATCAGATTTGATCTTCACTAATGCCATAAACGGCTCAATTCGCCCTGACGGATTAGAGATGAACCGTCGGACGAAGTTGATCTTGCCGATAAGACATTGGAGTTCCTTCTTCGTGGTAGGTGGCTGCATGGTACGTACTGCCTTCTGACTTTTCAGGCCGATCTCAATTCCACGTTCATGAACCAAAAAACCTAGGAACTGACCGGCCGTCACACCAAAGGCACACTTCTTTGGATTCATTCTTAGTCCGAATTTTCTAGTTCGGTCTAGGATGCGTCGCAAATCATCCAAGTGTCCTTCTATGGAGACAGACTTAACCACCACGTCATTGATGTAAATTTCCACCAACTTGCCAATCAGATCATGAAAAATGTAATTCATGGCTCTTTGGTATGTTGCACCGGCATTCTTCAGCCCAAAAGTCATGACCACATATTCAAACAAGCCCACTGATCCCGGTACTACGAATGCGGTCTTGTGTATATCTTCCGGAGCCATGAAAATTTGGTTGTAGCCGGCATTGCCATCCATGAAACTTAACACCTTGTGGCCAGCAGCTGCATTGATCAATGTTTCTGCCACAGGCATTGGATATTCATCCTTTGGAGTGGCTCTGTTGAGATCTCGGAAATCTATGGCAACACGCCATCGGCCGTCCTTTTTCTCTACAGGTACGATACTGGAAATCCATTCGAAGCATACCCGCATGGCCTGATGAACCCGGCGGCCAACATTTTCTCGATCTCTTTCTTGACTTCTTCGAGAATTTTGGCCTTCATCTGACGTGCACGTTGTTGGAATGGCCGAAATCCTTTCTTGAGCGGGAGCCGATGCTCAATGATGCTCCTGTCTAACCCAGGCATCTCTGTGTAATCCCATGCAAAGCAATGCGGGTATTCTTTCAACGAGCTATCATCGGCTCTCGAGATGTGGATCTAACTTTTTGCTGATAAAAGTTGGTCGTGGCTTATCCCCAGGACCAATGTCAACTTCTTCTAGCTCATCAGCCGATGTAAACCCATACCCTAGCTTTCCGTCTCATGTTAGATCGATGCTCAACACAGGCAAAACGTATGGCGAGGATAATATGGGCCGATTGCTGGAATCGGCCCCCATTTTGATTGCATTGCTCAATGAAGGTTTACATCTTGTTCGTGCTTTACTACGACTACGTGACATGCTTGAGACAAGATCATCACTTTTTATTTTTTGGGGCCGATCGCAGGGATCGGCCTCGCCACGTACGTCCATAGTCTTTGCTCCTGTTACACAGTCAGGCCGGTGGATAAGACCAGCCTCACCCCGTTTTTTGTCACGTCAATGCGCTCACAGTCGTCCAAAGTAATTCCGGAGAGTGGCTCTTGCCTGCCGTCTCCCAAACGTTCATGCCAGCCGTTGAGATCTCGGCCGAGTCATCTGCGTGGACGACCTCTACTTCATCTCCATCCCACTGTATTAAGCATTGATGCATCGTGGATGGAATGCAGCAGTTGGCGCGAATCCAATCTCTCCCCAGCAGGACAGCGTAGGTGCTCTTGCTGTCGACGATGAAGAATGTCGTAGGGATGGTCTTCCTTCCTACGGTCAGATCCACGTTCAGAACACCTTGTGCTTCTGATGCTTGGCCGTTGAAATCGCTCAATGTGACATTGGTCTTGATCAGATCCGAGCTAGAGCGTCCCGGACGACGTAGCATGGAGTATGGCATGATGTTGACTGCGCTCCGGTGTCAACCAGCATCTTGTTGACCGGCTGCCCATTGATATAACCTCGTAAGTATAGGGCCTTCAGGTGTCTGTAACTTCTTTCTCGTGGCTTCTCAAAGATAACCGGCCTTGGGCCGCGATCAAGTTGTGCCACGGGTGCCTCTTCGGTTCCGGGAGCACAAAACTCCGCCGGAAGAATGAACACCATGTTGGTGCCAGCCGATGTCTCATCATCGGCTTTCTTTTGTTTGGGGCGCCACTCTTTCTTACGTGGTCGACCCTCCTCGTCCAGAGTTCGCTGAATTTTCGCGGCTAGATCAGGCCGCGCTTTCCTCAACGTATGCAGGTATAACCTTTCGGCTTCCTCCAAGCAGCGTAGTCGCTGAACTCTACGTTTTTGGGAGTGGCTTAGTCCATCGGGGCACCACCTTGGACGGTGGTATTTATCTTCTTCTTCTTCTTCTTCTAATTCCTCGAGATCTTCCACCCGAGAGGACTCAGCTTGCTTGTTCCGAGATGGGAGAGGTCCTAGACGCTTAAACACTGACACGTATCCTGTGCCCTTCTTCTTCTGTCTACATTCTGGGCAGTTGCCGATTGTGGGCAATCGGCTCATTCCTGAATCCCAGCAGTGTTTGAAGAAGGGACAATACCAGTGCCTGTCCACATCATCCTGCTCTCTTGATTTTTCCTTGGTATGGCGCTCATATCCTTCATCGTCCCGATCATGCCGACGATATTTCCTGGCGTGCCTACTAGCCCGACGATCTCTTTCGTCGTCGTCATTGTACCGCCGGCGTTGGTTGTACTGACGCTCATATTTGTTGAGGAGATGATCAGAGAGAGTTCGCTGATATCGCACATTCTTCACTTCTCCCTTTGTGATGTAGCGCTTGCCATCGTGTCGGGGCCGGTCGCGCGGAACGGCCTCCTCCTTGTCCTTGTCATGAGAGCGGCTGCCCTCGTCTCTGTCCTTACCAGGGTGGTGCACAGGCCCGACCATGTTAATACTGAACGAGAAACCTGGCTGGCACCTCCCGGGGTAAGTGCACTCCACCATGTTAACGGCGGGAAAGGGGTGCGTGTCGACTTTCATGGCGTACTGGCTGAAAATTAGACGCCCTTGTTCTATCACCATTTGGATCTGCTGACGCCACACCCTGCAGTCGTTGGTGGTATGGGTGAACGTGTTATGCCACTTGCAATATGGCTTTCCGTTCAGCTCTTGCGCCGTAGGGATTTTATGGCCTTCGGGTAACTTCAGTCGCTTCTCCTTGAGTAAGAGGTCAAAAATCTGCTCAGCTTTGCTTACGTCGAAGTCAAACCCTCTTGGAGGACCTTGTGGCTTAACCCACTTGCAGGACACGGGGCTTGCCCCCCGAGCCCATTCAGCTACTGCTACCTCCTGATCTCCTGCAGAGTCTTCACCTTCCTCTGTCTCAACCAAGACTACCGCGCGCTTGAACTTGTCCTGGTACAACTCTGGGTGGCGCTGTTCATATAATGACAGTTTCTGAACCATATGCGCCAGTGAAGCGTACTCTGCTTGGGAAGCCATATCCTTGATCGGCGATGCGAGACCCACCACCGCCAGCTCGACTGCTTCTTTTTCAGTCAAACGAGCCGAATAGCATCGGTTCCTGATGGTCCTGAAGCGCTGTATGTATTCTGACACTGTTTCTCCGCGCTTCTGTCGTACTTGTGCTAGATCGGCAATGCCAGCCTCGGAAGCCTCTGAGTGGTACTGCATGTGGAATTGCTCTTCCATCTGCTTCCAAGTCCGGATTGAATCTGGTGGCAGCGAGGTGTACCACCCGAAAGCCGATCCTGTGAGGGACCGTGCGAAGAACCTCACACGTAATGGGTCCGATGCTGAGATCGTGCCCAAGCTGCGCCAAATATCGGCTCACATGCTCGATTGAGCTGGAGCCTTCGACCCGCTAAACTTGGAGAATTCAGGGAGCCGATATTTGGGTGGTAGTGGGATCAAATCGTACTCGTCGGGGTACGGCTTGAAATAGCCGATTGTCCTCCTTTTCGGCACCATGCTGAACTGGTCTCTCAAGATTGCACTGATCTGATCCATGGTGCTAGCTGCAGGAGTCGAGCTTTGAAGATTCGCTGGAGTGGCATACTTAGCTAGCCACGCCTGCTTCTCAAGATCTGAGCTAGCTGCAGGAGTCGAGCTTTGAAGATTTGTTGGGGTGGCATACTTAGCTAGCCACGCCTGCTTCTCAAGGTCAGATCCAGAAGCCCCTCCTGCTGTTCCAGAAGTCCCTGCTATTGCAGTCTGGTTTGTGCGTGCCCAGCTACTGCAGTCTGGCACATATGTGCACGTGTATCCGTGCGGGATCTCCTTAGGCGGTTCATACAAGAACTGGTAATCACTAGGATCACCACCGATCTTGTAGACGACGTATGCCGGTGAACTCGGCACTTCTGGTGCTGCCAGCGCGAATGGCAGCGGTGGTCGGGTCTGGAGTGGTACCTCTCCTTGGTGAGTCCCTAGAGCAGGTCCTGATGGAGAGTACTGATGCTTCATGATTTCCTGGACCACGCGCAGCGCAACACGCTCTAAGGCGTTCACCAGGCTCTCAGAATGGCGGTGTAGCGAGTGAGCTACCATGTGATTCACCTCCTGACGCAGAGACCTGGTGTGTTCTTCTGAGGGAGTAGACAGGTCCACTCCATCGAGCGCGCCTTCAGGTGAGAACCCTTTCCACCTGATGCCGTGTGAGCGGGTTCTCTGGAAAGAGCCGATGAGGTCGGCTTCGAAGAGAGCTTTGACATCGTCATACTTCTTCTTGAGCTCCTCCGTCAGATCCTCGTACGTGACTGGATCTTCCGCCATCTCTGATGCGGATGATGATGATGCAGTTGATGTCGAAGACGGTCCCACCGGGCGTGCCAGAATGTGTTGGCCACCAAAACCCACCGGCGAGTAGCGACGGGCAACACGTAGAGCCGGGAGGCTCCCAGAACTGCGGTAGGCCCTGGTCCCTCGTGCGACGGCCCGCAAAGCTCCGGCACGCACGTCCGATGCTTGGTGCAAGGGCGTGCCACCTGACCTATACCTGGTCAGGAAGGTGATGGATTGCTTCGCTTAGTTTCCTGCATGGCATACACGTAAACATTAAATACGAGCCTCGATCGGCTCTCAGGTTGTCCTGTGAATCGGCTCAGGGAGCCGATCCACCCATGATTCGTATGAGATCTACGATAGCATGGTGGTCCTGCTTGATCAATATTAAGCTAAAATGACCTACGACGATCTAGGGTTTTCACCACATAATCGGAACATCCTACACGTGATTGAGCCTGGCAGCCACGCAAGATGATAATAAACCAGCCCTAGATAAGGCCTAAAAACCAACATGGAGTTGATTCCCGGAACATCTTCTCTAGGGCTAGCAAACTACACCCTACGTACTCATCGGATCCTTCAACCCGTTTGCAAGGCCTAACTATGTAGATATTAAACTAATCCTTGAAGAACAAGGAGCAATCGTAACGGATCGGATCTACTAAACAATGACTAAGCAAGGTGCCACCCTTGCACCTCAGATCGGTACAAGGGTGGCTAGATATCTAGAGGTAGCATGGCTAATCAAATACATCAAGAAAGTACTGATGCTAACCCTAACATATCTATGATAACTACGTTGCTCGCCATCAACAAGGCTTCGAGCACGAGCAACGCATGAACAACGCATAAACTCGATCTCGCCTAGATCGCGAGATGCGATCTAGGCAGCATGGTGCTTACCGGAAGAAACCCTCGAAACAAGGGGTGGCGATGCGCCTAGATTGATTTGTTGTGAACGTGATTGTCCTCCTTCTCAATAACCCTAGATACATATTTATAGTCCGTAGACTCTCTAACGTGGGAATAATCTCAACCGTGTACGAGCTAAACTCCTTTAATCCTAACTGACACGTATCCTACTATATTTACAGATACACGGGCAATTTAGCCCAAACTCTTGTACAAGGCCGATTCATGCATATTTTCCGTGTATATTCTCCAAGCCCATCTTAATCACGACCCACCTCTGATCCGGTTAAATTCTGGTGATAACAAAAGCTAAAAAATGATAAGCTTGTGTTTGTTAATGCTAAACTCCTTGAGGATTTTGAGCAACTCAAAAAGGGCTCAAGGGTTATTGAGAGTGCGCTCACCAAACTCACCGAGTCGCATGAGCAACTTAAAGCTTCTTATCTAAAAGAGCATGACAACTTGCCTTCTCCCATTGCTATTAATAATGATGCTTATGCTACTAACTCTACTTCTTGTGAAGCATCTATCTTGAAGGAGAATGTTGAGCTAAGGGCTCAACTTAAATTGCTAACTAGCAATTATGGGAAATTGGAAGAAAATCATGAAAAGCTTTCTAGCTCCTATGAGGATCTTCTAGCCTCTCATGACAGGCTAAAGTTAGCTCATGAGGCTATAATATCTAAGGCAACACCTTGTGAGCCTCATGTGGGTACTAGCACTACTACTCAAAATGTTATATTGCCATGTGCTAGTCCTAGTAATTCATCCACTCATAATATTGCTAAATCTTGTGATGAATTATCTTCCTTGCCTTGTTGCTCTAACAATGAAGGTTCTACTTCCTCTAGTACTTGTGTTGTTACTAACCATGTAGAGGAAATCAAAGAGCTCAAGGCCCAAGTCTCTTCTTTGAAGAACGACTTGGTAAAGGGTCATGAAGGGAAATGCAAACTTGACAAGATGTTAAGTGTGCAACAATCCCCCAATGACAAGAGTGGACTTGGATTCAACTCCAACAACAAGATCAAGTCCAAGAACAACAAGATTAAGAAGGGCCAATTACAAGTCAAAGACCCGACCAAGATTGTTTGCTTCAAGTGCAAAATTGAAGGGCATCATGTTAGATCTTGCCCTTTGAAGAAGAAGCAAAAAGGGAAGAAGCCTCAAGCTCAAACTCATATTCAACCTCAAGTTGAAGAAATGCCACTTCCCAAGAAGAATCAAGCCAATGCTCCCATTGTGGAGAAATCTAGTGAGAAGAAGGAGAAGAAAAGAACTTGCTACATATGCCGTGAGAAGGGCCACATCTCCTCCGTTTGCACTATTGGTACCTCATCCAACTCTATCACCATTGATGATGTTTATTCTCTTCGTAAGGATGAGGGTGGCAATGTGTTTGCCAAATATGTTGGTGCTCAAAGTGGTGTCAAGAAAAGAACCATTTGGGTTGCCAAGCCTATTGTGACTAACCTCTTAGGACCCAACCTAGTTGGAGACCAACAATCCAAAACTTGATCAATAGGTGCTTGTTGGAGGGCATTGGAGACTTGGCTACATCATGAAGAATTAAGGGATCTTCATCATTTATATTATCTCAAGCCAAGTCTTGGTTATCTTGCTTCTATCATATATTCAATGTTCCTCCTTGCGGTAACATGTGCTCAACTCATTTATATTGAAAGTTACTCGCCCCTTTGCATGTGTTAGTTTTGTTCCTAACATGTGTTTGTATATGTTGTGCTTCCTACTTGCTTTTCTTGAGAAATCAAGTCTATGCATGTTGGGTTGCACACCATGTATTTGTGTTTGTGTTGGAGCCTCTTTGCATCTTGTTGTATCTTATATGGCTCTTATGAGCAATTAATGGACTATCCCATTTTGGGAAAGTGATATTCCTTTGGGAATTTCATAATCCTAACAATGTGTGTACATGAGGAATATCACTTAGAATTGATATTGCAAGATTATCTAGTCTCTATGTGGTATGTCATATTCATGAGAAATTCAAATTCTATTGTCCATTAATATCTCTAGTTGGATCTTATTTGCCTCTTGTGAAAATAAATTCCTTATCACATTATGGGGGAGTAATAAGCTTTGTGCATATTACAAGCCTAGAAAATGTGAACATTTGAGGTTGTGTCACATAGAATTGATATTGTAAATTATCTCTCTCCTATGTGGCATGTTTGCTCAAACAAACTCCAATTTGCTTAAATAGCTTCATTGCTAATATCTTTGTGGATCTTATTTGTGAAAGTTTTTCTTGGCATGGTTTTTCACAACGTGTCCCTCAATACATTTTTGGAAAACCATGTGCTTCAAGTCATACTATTAATTGCTTTGCATGTTGGTATGAATACTATTAATTGCTTTGCATGTTGGTATGAATACTATTAATTGCCTTGCATGTTGGTATGACTAAATGAAGCTATCAAGAAACTATCTTTGCATGATGGTTAACTCTTATCTTTTACCATATGCTTTGATCGTTGTAAATATGATCTTATGTTTACTTACAAACTACCACCGGGAAATATTTCCTAATACCTCTTGTCCTAGGACAATTGGTAATCAATTATGAGGTAGATATTTATTGATCATTGAAGGAGATATGCCCTAGAGGCAATAATAAAGTTGTTATTATTTATATCTTTATGTTTATGATAAATGTTTATATATCATGCTAGAATTGTATTAACCGAAACATTAGTACATGTGTGATATGTAGACAAACAAGAAGTCCCTAGTATGCCTCTTAAACTAGCTTGTTGATTAATGGATGATTAGTTTCATAATCATGAACATTGGATGTTATTAATAACAAGGTTATGTCATTGTGTGAATGATATAATGGACACACCCAATTAAGCGTAGCATAAGATCTCGTCATTAAGTTATTTGCTATAAGCTTTCGATACATAGTTACCTAGTCCTTATGACCATGAGATCATGTAAATCACTTATACCGGAAAGGTACTTTGATTACACCAAACACCACTGCGTAAATGGGTGGCTATAAAGGTGGGATTAAGTATCCGGAAAGTATGAGTTGAGGCATATGGATCAACAGTGGGATTTGTCCATCCCGATGACGGATAGATATACTCTGGGCCCTCTCGGTGGAATGTCGTCTAATGTCTTGCAAGCATATGAATGAGTTCATAAGAGACCACATACCACGGTACGAGTAAAGAGTACTTGTCAGGAGACGAGGTTGAACAAGGTATAGAGTGATACTGAAGATCAAACCTCGGACAAGTAAAATATCGCGAGACAAAGGGAATTGGTAATATATGTGTATGGTTCATTCGATCACTAAAGTCATCGTTGAATATGTGGGAGCCATTATGGATCTCCAGATCCCGCTATTGGTTATTGGTCGGAGTGAGTACTCGACCATGTCCGCATAGTTCTCGAGCCGTAGGGTGACACACTTAAAGTTGGATGTTGAAATGGTAGCACTTGAATTATGGAATGGAGTTCGAATATTTGTTCGGAGTCCCGGATGAGATCCCGGACATCACGAGGAGTTCCGGAATGGTCCGGAGAATAAGATTCATATATAGGATGTCATTTTATGTGAAATAAAATGTCGCGGAAGGTTCTATGGAAGGTTCTAGAAGGTTCTAGAAAAGTCCGGAAGAAACCACCAAGGAAGGTGGAGTCCACAAGGGACTCCACCTCCATGGCCGGCCAGCCCTAGTGGGGGTGGAGTCCCAAGTGGACTCCACCATAGGGGCCGGCCCCCCCCACATGGGAGGTGGGAATCCCACCTTTGGGTGGGAGTCCTAGTTGGGCTAGGTTTGCCCCCTCCTATGGAAGGTTTTGGTTTCGGGTCTTATTCGAAGACTTGTACACCAACACTTGGGATCCACCTATATAATGAGGGGCCAAGGGAGGGGGCCGGCCACCCCAAGACCATAGCTTGGCCGCCCCTTGAGTGGCCGGCCACCCCCTCCCAAACCCTAGCTTTGCTCCTCCACTTCATATTGTCCGGTTTGCTTAGCGAAGCTCCGCCGGACTTCTACACCGCCACCGACACCACGCCGTCGTGCTCGTCGGATTCAAGAGGAGCTACTACTTCCGCTGCCCGCTGGAACGGGGAGGTGGACGTCGTCTTCATCAACAACCGAACGTGTGACCGAGTACGGAGGTGCTGCCCGTTCGTGGCGCCGAACCGATCGTGATCAAGATCTTCTACGCGCTTTTGCAAGCGGCAAGTGATCGTCTACCGCAGCAACAAGAGCCTCCTCTTGTAGGCTTTGGAATCTCTTCAAGGGTGAGACTCGATACCCCCTCGTTGCTACCGTCTTCTAGATTGCATCTTGGCTTGGATTGCGTGTTCGCGGTAGGAAAATTTTTGTTTTCTATGCAACGTTATCCTACGAGTGGTATCGAGCCGTGTCTATGCATAGATGGTTGCACGAGTAGAACACAATGGTTTGTGGGCGTTGATGCTCTTGTTATCTTTAGTTTGAGTACTTTGCATCTTTATGGCATAGTGGGATGAAGCGGCTCGGACTAACTTTACATGACCGCGTTCATGAGACTTGTTCCTCGTTCGACATGCAACTTGTATTGCATAAGAGGCTTTGCGGGTGTCTGTCTCTCCTACTATAGTAAAGATTCAATTTACTCTTCTATTGAAAACATTAGTATCAACGTTGTGGTTCATGTTCGTAGGTAGATTAGATCTCTCTCGAAAACCCTAAACCACGTAAAATATGCAAACCAAATTAGAGACGTCTAACTTGTTTTTGCAGTGTTTGGTGATGTGATATGGCCATGATATGATGATGAATATGTATGAGATGATCATTATTGTATTGTGGCAACCGGCAGGAGCCTTATGGTTGTCTTTAAATTTCATGTTGAGTAGTATTTCAAAGTAGTTGTAATAGTTGCTACATGGAGGACAAACAAGAAGACGGTGCCATTGACCTTGGTGCTACGCCGACGATGATGGAGATCATGCCCGAAGATGATGGAGATCATATCCGTGCTTTGGAGATGAAGATCAAAGGCACAAGAACAAAAGAGGCCATATCATATCACATATGAACTGCATGTGATGTTAATCCTTTTTATGCATCTTATTTTGCTTAGATCGCGACGGTAGCATTATAAGATGATCCCTCACTAAAATCTCAAGATAATAAAGTGTTCATCCTTAGTAGCACCGTTATTAAGTCTTATCGTTTCGAAGCATCTCGTGATGATCGGGTGTGATAGATTCGATAAGTACATACAACGGGTGCAAGACAGCTTTGCACATGCGGATACTAAGGTGGCCTTGACGAGCCTAGCATGTACAGACATGGTCTCGGAACACGTGATACCGAAAGGTAGAGCATGAATCATATGGTTGATATGATGAACACTATGAGTGTTCGCCATTGAAATCACACCTTTTCTCGTGATGATCGGGTTTAGGTGCGGTGGATTTGGTTCGTGTGATCACTAAGACAATGCGAGGGATATTGTTTTGAGTGGGAGTTCACTTAGGTTTTTAATTATGTTGAATTAAAATTTGAACTCAATTTGTCATAAACTTAGTCTAAACTATTGCAAATATATGTTGTAGAGATGGCGTCCCCAATCAATTTTAATCAGTTCCTAGAGAAAGAGAAACTTAAGAGCAACGGTAGCAACTTCACCGATCTGGTTCCGTCATGTGAGGATCTTCCTCTCCGGCGGAAATCTGCAATTTGTGCTTGATGCACCGCTAGGTGACCCTCCTGCAGAAGATGAATCCGATGAAGTAAAAGCTGTTTACGTAACTCGGAAAACTCGGTACTCTCAAGTTCGAGTGTGCCATCCCGTGCGATCCGGAATCCGATCTTCAAAAACGTTTTGAGCACCATGATCCTCATGAGTTGATGAATGAGCTGAAAGCTATATTCGAGACTCATGCGGCAGTGGAATGCTATGAAGCATCGAAACATTACTTCAACTGTATGATGGAAGAAGGCAGCTCCGTTAGTGAGCACATGCTCGCCATGACCGGGCATGCGAAGAAACTCGATGACTTGGGAATAGTGATTCCTAACGGATCGGGGATTAATCGTGTCCTTCAATCACCGCCACCAAGTTACAAGAACTTTGTGATGAACTACAATATGCAGAACATGAACAAGGAGTTACTCGAACTCTTTGGCATGCTAAAAGCTGCTGAGATTGAGATCAAGAAAGAGCACCAAGTGTTGATGGTCAACAAGACCACCGAGTTTCAAGAAACAGGGCAAGTCTAAAGGAAAATTCAAGAAGGGTGGCAAGAAAGCTGCCACGCCTCCTATGAAACCTAAGAACGGCCCTAAGCCCGATGTCTGAGTGCTATTACTCGCAAGGAGAAGGGACACCGGAAGCGTAATTGCTCCAAGTATCCGGCTGATCTAAAGAGCGGCCTTGTCAAGAAGAAGAAAGAAGGTATATCCGATATACATGTTATAGATGTTTATCTCACTAGTTCTCGTTCTAGTACTGGGTATTTGATACTTGGTTCGGTTGCTCATATTTGTAACTCGAAACAGGAACTAAAGAATAAACGACAACTGCTCGAAAGATGAAGTGACGATGCGCGTTGGAAACGGATCCAAGGTCAATGTGATCGTGATCGGGACACTTCCTCTACATCTACCTTCGGGATTAGTTTTAAGCCTAAATAATTGTTATTATGTACTCGCGTTGAGCATGAACATTATATCCGGATCTTGTTTAATGCAAGACGGTTATTCATTCAAGTCTGAGAATAATGGTTGTTCTATTTTTATGAATAATATCTTTTATGGTCGAGCACCACAAAAGAATGGCTTATTTCTGTTAGATCTCGATAGTAGTGATACACATATACATAACATTGATGCTAAGCGAATTAAACTAAATGATAATTCTACTTATATGTGGCAATCGTCGTCTTGGTCATATTGGAGTGAAACGCATGAAGAAACTCCATACTCGATGGATTACTTGAATCACTTGACTTTGAGTCACTTGATAGATGCGAAGCATGTCTAATGGGAAAAATGACAAAGACTCCATTCTCTCGGTATGATGGAGCGAGCTATCGACTTATTGGAAATCATACATACCGATGTATGTGGACCAATGAGCGTAGCATCGCGCGGTGGTTATCGTTATGTTCTAACCTTCACGGATGATCCGAGTAGATATGGGTATATCTATTTCATGAAACATAAATCCGAAACTTTCGAGAAGTTTAAGGAATTTCAAAGTGAAGTAGAAAATCAACGTAACAAGAAGATCAAATTTCTACGATCTGATCGTGGAGGTGAATATCTGAGTTATGAGTTTGGCATGCATTTAAAGAAATGCGGAATATTTTCACAATTGACACCGCCGGGAACACCTCAACGAAACGGTGTGTCCGAACGTCGTAATCGAACTCTCTTAGATATGGTTCGTAGTATGATGTCTCTTACTGATTTGCCGTTATCATTTTGGAGTTATGCATTAGAGACAGCCGCATTCACTTTAAATAGAGCACCATCAAAATCCGTAGAAACGACACCGTATGAATTATGGTTTAATAAGAAACCTAAGTCGTCGTTCCTGAAAGTTTGGGGTTGCGAAGCCTATGTAAAGAAGTTACAACCGGACAAGCTAGAACCCAAAGCGGAGAAATGCGTCTTCATAGGTTATCCTAAGGAAACTATAGGATACACTTTCTATCACGGATCCGAAGGCAAAATCTTTGTTGCTAAGAACGGAACCTTTCTTGAGAAAGAATTTCTCACTAAAGAAGTGACTTGGAAGAAAAGTAGAACTCGATGAGATTGATGAATCTATACTCGTTGATCGGAGTAGCGCAAGTACGGAAGTTGTACTCGTACCGCCTACACCGGCAACGAGAGGAAGCTAATGATAATGATCATGAAACTTCGAACGAGGAAACTACCGAACCTCGCGGATCGACAAGGGAACGTGCCACTCCTCGATTGGTATGATCCTTGTCTAAATGTCATGATTGTGGATAACAATGATGAGGACCCTGCGACGTATGAAGAAGCGATGATGAGCCCAGATTCCAACAAATGGCAAGAAGCCATGAAATCCGAAATGGGATCCATGTATGATAACAAAGTATGGACTTTGGTAGACTTACCCGATAGCCGAAAGGTCGTCGAGAATAAATGGATCTTCAAGAGAAAAACAAATGCTGATGGTAATATTACTGTCTATAAAGCTCGACTTGTCGCAAAGGGTTTCCGACAAATTCAAGGAGTTGACTACGATGAGACTTTCTCACCTATAGCGAAGCTGAAATCTGTGAGGATTTTGTTAGCAATAGCTGCATTTTTCGATTATGAGATTTGGCAGATGGATGTCAAAACGGCGTTCCTTAATGGAGACATTGAGGAAGAGTTGTATATGGTACAACCCAAAGGTTTTGTCGATCCTAAAAATGTCGACAAAGTATGCAAACTTCAGCGTTCAATCTATGGACTCGAAGCAAGCATCGAGAAGTTGGAACCGACGCTTTGATAAGGTGATCAAAGACTTCGGGTTTATACGAGTGTCATGGAGAGGCCTGTATTTACAAGAAAGTGAGTGGGAGCTCCGTAGCATTCCCGATATTATATGTAGATGACATATTATTGATCGGGAATGATATAGAACTATTAAGCGAGTGTTAAGGGTTATTTGAATAATAGTTTTTCAATGAAAGACCTTGGTGAAGCATCGTATATATTAGGCATCAAGATTTATAGAGATAGATCAAGACGCCTAATAGGGCTATCACGAGTACATATCTCGGACAAGATTCTAAAGAAGTTTAGAATGGACGAAAGTAAGAAAGGGTTCTTACCTATGTTACCAGGCAAGGTATTGAGTAAAACTCAAGGACCGGCTACGGCGAGAAGAAAGAGAAAGGATGTGTAACATCCCCTATGCCTCGGCAGATAGGATCTATCATGTATGCCATGCTATGTACTAGACCGGATATAGCACATGCTCGTTAGTTTGACTAGCGAGATATCAAATTGATCCAGGAATGGAACAACTGGACAGCGGTCAAGAATATCTCGAAGTACTTGAAAAGAACTAAGGATATGTTTCTTTGTTATGGAGGTGACCAAGAGCTCGTTGTAAACGGTTACACCGATGCAAGTTGGAACACCGATCCCGATGACTCTAAGTCACAATGCGGGTACGTGTTTATATTGAATGGTGCTGCAGAGAAGTCGGGCAAGCTCGAAGCGGTGCACGGTGGCGAAGTCTTCAACGGAATCGGAGTACATAGCGGCTTAGAGGCTTCATCGAAGCGGTATGGATGAAGAGGTTCATTGTAGAGCTCGGTGTGGTTCCTAGTGCATTGGACCCATTAATCATTTACCGTGATAACATGGGTGCCATCGCCAATGCACAAGAGCCAAGGTCACACAAGAGGTCGAAGCATATCAAGCTGCGTTACCACTCGATTCGCGAGTACATCGAAGATGGAGAAGTAAAGATTTGCAAAGTACACACCGATCCGAATGTAGCAGATCCGTTGACTAAAGCTCTCCCTAGGGCAAAGCATGACCAACACCAGAATGCCATGGGTGTTAGGTATATTACAATGTAATCTAGATTATTGACTCTAGTGCAAGTGGGAGACTGAAGGAGATATGCCCTAGAGGCAATAATAAAGTTGTTATTATTTATATCTTTATGTTTATGATAAATGTTTATATATCATGCTAGAATTGTATTAACCGAAACATTAGTACATGTGTGATATGTAGACAAACAAGAAGTCCCTAGTATGCCTCTTAAACTAGCTTGTTGATTAATGGATGATTAGTTTCATAATCATGAACATTGGATGTTATTAATAACAAGGTTATGTCATTGTGTGAATGATATAATGGACACACCCAATTAAGCGTAGCATAAGATCTCGTCATTAAGTTATTTGCTATAAGCTTTCGATACATAGTTACCTAGTCCTTATGACCATGAGATCATGTAAATCACTTATACCGGAAAGGTACTTTGATTACACCAAACACCACTGCGTAAATGGGTGGCTATAAAGGTGGGATTAAGTATCCGGAAAGTATGAGTTGAGGCATATGGATCAACGAGTGGGATTTGTCCATCCCGATGACGGATAGATATACTACGGGCCCTCTCGGTGGAATGTCGTCTAATGTCTTGCAAGCATATGAATGAGTTCATAAGAGACCACATACCACGGTACGAGTAAAGAGTACTTGTCGGGAGACGAGGTTGAACAAGGTATAGAGTGATACCGAAGATCAAACCTCGGACAAGTAAAATATCGCGAGACAAAGGGAATTGGTAATATATGTGTATGGTTCATTCGATCACTAAAGTCATCGTTGAATATGTGGGAGCCATTATGGATCTCCAGATCCCGCTATTGGTTATTGGTCGGAGTGAGTACTCGACCATGTCCGCATAGTTCTCGAACCGTAGGGTGACACACTTAAAGTTGGATGTTGAAATGGTAGCACTTGAATTATGGAATGGAGTTCGAATATTTGTTCGGAGTCCCGGATGAGATCCCGGACATCACGAGGAGTTCGGAATGGTCCGGAGAATAAGATTCATATATAGGATGTCATTTTATGTGAAATAAAATGTCGCGGAAGGTTCTATGGAAGGTTCTAGAAGGTTCTAGAAAAGTCCGGAAGAAACCACCAAGGAAGGTGGAGTCCACAAGGGACTCCACCTCCATGGCCGGCCAGCCCTAGTGGGGGTGGAGTCCCAAGTGGACTCCACCATAGGGGGCCGGCCACCCCCCACATGGGAGGTGGGAATCCCACCTTTGGGTGGGAGTCCTAGTTGGGCTAGGTTTGCCCCTCCTATGGAAGGTTTTGGTTTCGGGTCTTATTCGAAGACTTGTACACCAACACTTGGGATCCACCTATATAATGAGGGGCCAAGGGAGGGGGCCGGCCACCCCAAGACCATAGCTTGGCCGCCCCCTTGAGTGGCCGGCCACCCCCTCCCAAACCCTAGCTTTGCTCCTCCACTTCATATTGTCCGGTTTGCTTAGCGAAGCTCCGCCGGACTTCTACACCGCCACCGAGCACCACGCCGTCGTGCTTGTCGGATTCAAGAGGAGCTACTACTTCCGCTGCCCGCTGGAACGGGGAGGTGGACGTCGTCTTCATCAACAACCGAACGTGTGACCGAGTACGGAGGTGCTGCCCGTTCGTGGCGCCGGAACCGATCGTGATCAAGATCTTCTACGCGCTTTTGCAAGCGGCAAGTGATCGTCTACCGCAGCAACAAGAGCCTCCTCTTGTAGGCTTTGGAATCTCTTCAAGGGTGAGACTCGATACCCCCTCGTTGCTACCGTCTTCTAGATTGCATCTTGGCTTGGATTGCGTGTTCGCGGTAGGAAAATTTTTGTTTTCTATGCAACGTTATCCTACAATCATATCTACATTGGCTCTTGTGTTTAAATTGCCTTATTTATTGCCATGAATTTGTTGTGCTTTGACTCCCATGTGTCTTCCTTGCATCTTATGAATCTAATTTGTCTATTCAAACTTTCTTAGCATTTTTGTAGATATAGGTAGCGTGATGATCCTAGTTTTGTGCATTTTGTATTCATATGCAAAATCCTAGATAATGCACTAATCTTGGGGGAGCTCTCCTATATTTGTTAGAATTCTTGATATCTCTTGAGCATTATCAAAATTTGGTTTTGGGAGACATAAATTTTCTTTTTGGTACTTTGTTCCATCTTAAAAAGTTTCGAGGGTTTGGTTTATTTGTTGGAACCTTGCTCTCTTGGGAGTTGGTTATCTCATTCCTTTGTGTTTAGGTTTAATTAGCTTCTTATAATGAGATAATTCTTTGAAGTAAATCTTGTGTTGATTTGATTCTTTGATATAATTTGGACAACCATTGTCTCTTGATTTATTTTGTGTTTTGTCCAAATTGTATCTCCATTTGGTCCTTGAAAGTATTGTGCATGCATATTTAATATATGTATATCTTATGGCATGTGTCACTTTCATTGATCCAATATATAGGGTAAACTCCTTCAAATCCTAATTTGGCTAAGATGTGCATGAAATTCAGTTTCATATCTATATGCACATAGAATTGTGGAGTTTGTCCTATATGTTGTAGTGTGTCTAACTACTTCGGACCCAATTAGTTTGGGGACCATTTTGTACTTACCTTCGTGTTAGGTACAATGGATATGCATTGGATGCTTGTCTCACTCTTGGAAAGAAGTGGTGACTCAATGGTAACTTGAGGCAAGCTAGGATGGTCAACGAACACATATCTACTACATCCACACCAATGCTATCTTGGTAACAAGTATCTTCTCATGCATACTTTTCTTGTATCCAACCTTATGGTTGCATCTTGGCATGAATCTCTTGATTTGCAAATGTTGTGCTTCTTGCAAAAGTCTTAATGAAACCTCTTTATTGTGAATGTGAGTAATTTGAGATGAGTGCATTTGTTGGGAAGTATTTTAAATCATGCTCATGATTCATCCATCCCAACTATGCCTATCTAGCAATTTTATTGCATATCAATTCCTCAAGGCTCTCACATGTGCAATATAGATGAAAGTGCAAATTTAGCTACTTCTTTTGGTATCCTCGTTTGTGATACTTGTTGCCTTTCTCAAATGCATCCCAACTATCTTCTATCCCTTGTTGATATTTGTGATGTATTTTAGTTGTTTGTGGTTAAAGTTCATGAATGTACAATAAGATAAAATTGAGCATTTGGCCATGCTATTAAGCAAAAATTCTTATTGGTATATTGCATGACTTCGTTGGATATCATACTATTTTTCTTGCGTATCTATTTTGTGTGTGCATGTTTCTTTGTGGATAAATATCTTTGTGATATTTCCCACTTAGAGAAACTTATACACATAAGAGATGATACATCTCCTTTTGATATCTTATTTATTTATTGTGTGTTGATTGGTCATGCTAAGCAATATAATTCATTGAAGACTATGATGATGCTTTTTGCTCATCCTTGTAATAGTCTTATAATATGCTTTATCATGCCTTTCACATATCCTCTTGGTTGAGCCTTTTTATTATGGTGCCTCTTACTTGTTGCTCAACTATTTGTTTGTTGCAAGTGTTTAGCTTTATTTCTATCTATGATCTATTGCAAATGTTTGTGTTTTAAATGGTAATGAGGGAGTGAGGATTCCATGTTATGCATATTGTATTCAAATGCAACATTTTAATTTATACATGTATCTTGGGGAGCTTCCTCATTTTATTTAAGGCACTATTTTGTGGTGATCATTAGAGTTTGATTCACTTGGTATCTTTTGTTTTTGAATGATATTATGGGAGTGATGATTCCATGTTTGTGCACTTTATACTCCGATGCAAATTGTCTAGTTTTGTGCACAAACCTTGGGGGAGCTTCCTCATATTATTTAGAGCAATCTTCTTGTTCTTATCATAATATATATCTTTCTTTTGGTATCTTCTTTGTGGTTCATTTGGTTGCTTGCTTCATTTGTTGAAGCTTCTTGAATTTGTTATCTTTTTGCAATCTTTGATCCTATCTATAGTGTGATTCCTTCCGAATATTCGTCATTGGATATGTGCATTTGATTCCACTCAAATTATGAGAAATGCACACGCTATGGAGGAACTCTCACTATATTGGCCTTCTAAATTTTTCACCCATTTCGGCAATTGGTGCCAATGGGGGAGAAGTTTGGAGGGTTTAAGGGAATTTGGTTATGTCTTTGCTTTGTGCTTAAGCATGTGCCTTTATTGCATTGCATCTTGTTGCTTTGCATAGTTGAATATTTAGAGGAAACTCCACTAGGCTTTGAATGCCAATATATGCAATGAAAGTCAAGATCATTCACACATGCATATATTATGGGGGAGTTTGCTCTATATATTCAACTTATTTGTTACTTAAATTCCTTATATAAACCCTCTCAAAGAGATTGTCATCAATTACCAAAATGGGGGAGATTGAAAGTGCATGGAGCCCCCATGTGTGGTTTTGGTAATTAATGACAATCCCTATGGACTAATGTTTGCATTGAGTTATATTTGTAGGAGTTGTCCATAGGCAATTCCTGAACCATATGTTGGCTTCAAGGTTGCAATAAGAAACTAATGAAGAAGATCAAGTGTCAAGTATGTTTTGAAGATGAAGATGAAGTGAGCCCTCAAGTTCTTCAAGACATCAACATGATGAAGAATAACGAAATGAAGTGCAAGTTCAAGATGATCCAACTTGAAGAGATCATATGCTTGAAGCTTGCCATGAAGAAATGAAGTGCAAGTTCAAGATGAGCCATCTCGAAGAGATCCTTTGCTTGACTCTTGCCATACATATGGTGATCATGGATATGTGAAGATGCGCCGAAGAAGAAGCTCTCCCATGGTGGATTATGGGGGAGCAATCCACAAGACTTCGTCAAGCAAGCACAATCAAGAAAGGCGTTCCATCTTGTTGCGGTCAAGACCGTCATCATCAAGCTCAAGTGGAATGTGCAAGGTTACGGTTTGCTCTTGATAGGGTTTCTTTCTCATCGGTCTCATGGTGTAGTTGGAGACCGGTTTTTAGTTTAGTTGTCGTTCTATCAAGAGGGCTCTCAAGTGAGTAACTCGATCGTATCCTTCGGAGAGCTCAAACCTTTGCATCCTTGCATCATCTTTCTTGGTTGTTATTTGGATCTTGTCCATGTGATGTTTTAGAGCTTGTGTGTATTCTCATGACAAGTGATACGTCTCCGACGTATCGATAATTTCTTATGTTCCATGCCACATTATTGATGATATCTACATGTTTTATGCATACTTTATGTCATATTTATGCATTTTCCGGCACTAACCTATTAACGAGATGCCGAAGAGCCGGTTGCTGTTTTCTGCTGTTTTTGGTTTCAGAAATCCTAGTAAGGAAATATTCTCGGAATTGACGAAATCAACGCCCAGGGGCCTATTTTTCCACGAAGCTTCCAGAAGACCGAAGAGGAGACGAAGTGGGGCCACGGGCTGGCGACACAGTAGGGCGGCGCGGCCCAGCCCTTGGTCGCGCCGGCCTAGCGTGTGGGCCCCCCCGTGTGGCCCCCTGACCTGCCCTTCCGCCTACAAATAGTCTTCGTCGCGAAACCCCCAGTACCGAGAGCCACGATACGGAAAACCTTCCAGAGACGCCGCCGCCGCCAATCCCATCTCGGGGGATTCAGGAGATCGCCTCCGGCACCCCGCCGGAGAGGGGATTCATCTCCCGGAGGACTCTACACCGCCATGGTCGCCTCCGGAGTGATGAGTGAGTAGTTCACCCTGGACTATGGGTCCATAGCAGTAGCTAGATGGTTGTCTTCTCCTCATTATGCTTCATTGTCGGATCTTGTGAGCTGCCTAACATGATCAAGATCATCTATCTGTAATACTATATGTTGTGTTTGTTGGGATCCGATGGATAGAGAATACTATGTTATGTTGATTATCAATCTATGTGTTGTTTATGATCTTGCATGCTCTCCGTTACTAGTAGATGCTTTGGCCAAGTTGATGCTTGTAACTCCAAGAGGGAGTATTTATGCTCGATAGTGGGTTCATGTCTCCGTGAATGCTGGGAGTGACGAAACCCCTAAGGTTATGGATGTGCTTTGTTGCCACTAGGGATAAAACATTGATGCTATGTCCGAGGATGTAGTTATTGATTACATTACGCACCATACTTAATGCAATTGTCTATTGTTTGCAACTTAATACCGGAAGGGGTTCGGATGATAACCCGAAGGTGGACTTTTTAGGCATAGATGCATGCTGGATAGCGGTCTATGTACTTTGTCGTAATGCCCAATTAAATCTCACTATACTCATCATATCATGTATGTGCATTGTCATGCCCTCTCTATTTGTCAATTGCCCAACTGTAATTTGTTCACCCAACATGCTTATTCTTTATGGGAGAGACACCTCTAGTGAACTGTGGACCCCGGTCCATTCTTTACATCGAATACAATCTACTGCAATACTTGTTCTACTGTTCTCTGCAAACAATCATCATCCACACTATACATCTAATCCTTTGTTACAGCAAGCCGGTGAGATTGACAACCTCACTGTTTCGTTGGGGCAAAGTACTTTGGTTGTGTTGTGCAGGTTCCAAGTTGGCGCCGGAATCCCTGGTGTTGCGCCGCACTACATCTCGCCGCCATCAACCTTCAACGTGCTTCTTGGCTCCTCATTGGTTCGATAAACCTTGGTTTCTTGCGAGGGAAAACTTGCCGCTGTACGCATCACACCTTCCTCTTGGGGTTCCCAACGGTCGCGTGCTCGTACGCGTATCAAGATCTGTTTTACGGCGCTCGTTGCCGGGAGATTAAGACACACTTGCAAGGGAGTCTCCACATCGCAATCTCTTTACTTTGTTTTTGTCTTGCTTTATTTTATTTACTACTTTGTTTGCTGCACTAAATCAAAACACAAAAAAATTAGTTGCTAGTTTTACTTTACTTGCTATCTTGTTTGCACTCTATATCAAAAACACAAAAAAATTAGTTACTTGCATTTGCTTTACTTATTTCATCATGTTTCCTTTTAATTTTACTGTAAAAGATATACCTGTGGGACAAGGGTCTATAATTGGAAGAGATAATATAGAAGAATTTTTCACCCACGTTAGTATGCATGAAGATCTTAAAGATATACCCCTTGCAAAAGCTATCCCTACTTATGAAGATGTCTTTGTTTGTTTGGTACGCATGATGGAAGCTAGATTTATTAGTCTCAACCCCATGATACAACACATGTTTCTTACACTTTCTGATATGGAGAGGGGAGAGAAGAGAGATTTTGTTCTAAAGGTCTTAGTGCGAGAATTTGCGGATATAGCTAAAGAAGCTAGAAAAGTTTTTAGTAAGCATGATAGGCTTGGCATGATCACCGATTTTAAAAGAACACTTGAAAAGATGGATATGGATAGAATTAAGTATACTAATAATGTTAATAATGGTGGGGAGATTAAAGCACCAATACCATGTACGCTCCTAGCAATGCATGAGGCACTAGAAAATAACTATGCTTGGCATGTTCCTGAAAATTTGTTTGATGAGAGTAGCAAGCCCAAGACTAATGAAAAGGGAGCCGCTGAAACTTATGTATCCAAAATACTATGCATGGTTGATAAAACTCCACACCCCGCTGTAGATGCACCATCTTTTGATAATACTTGATACACACTTTCTGCGCCTAGCTGAAAGGCGTTAAAAAAAAGCGCTTATGGGAGACAACCCATGTTTTTACTACAGTACCTTTATTTTATATTTGAGTCTTGGAAGTTGTTACTACTGTAGCAACCTCTCCTTATCTTAGTTTTGTGCATTGTTGTGCCAAGTAAAGTCGTTGATAGTAAGGTTCATACTAGATTTGGATTACCGTGCTGAAACAGATTTCTTTGCTGTCACGAATCTGGGCCTAATTCTCTGTAGGTAACTCAGAAAATTATGCCAATTTATGTGAGTGATCCGCAGATATGTACGCAACTTTCATTCAATTTGAGCATTTTCATTTGAGCAAGTCTGGTGCCTCAATAAAATTCGTCTTTACGAACTGTTCTGTTTTGACAGATTCTGCCTTTTATTTCGCATTGCCTGTTTTGCTATGCTTGATGGATTTTTCGATTCCATTGACTTTCAGTAGCTTTGTGCAATGTCCGGAAGTGTTAAGAATGATTATGTCACCTCTGAACATGTGAATTTTGATTGTGCACTAACCCTCTAATGAGTTGTTTTGAGTTTGGTGTGGAGGAAGTTTTCAAGGATCAAGAGAGGGAGATGATACAATATGATCAAGGAGAGTGAAAGCTCTAAGCTTGGGGATGCCCCGGTGGTTCACCCCTGCATATTTCAAGAAGACTCAAGCATCTAAGCTTGGGGATGCCCAAGGCACCCCTTCTTCATCGACAACATTATCGAGTTCCTCTAGTGAAACTATATTTTTATTCCATCACATCTTATGTACTTTGCTTGGAGCGTCGGTTTGTTTTTGTTTTTGTTTTTGTTTGAATAAAATGGATCCTAGCATTCATTGTGTGGGAGAGAGACACGCTCCGCTGTTGCATATGGACAAATATGTCCTTAGGCTTTACTCATAGTATTCATGGCGAAAGTTTCTTCTTCGTTAAATTGCTATATGGTTGGAATCGGAAAATGATACATGTAGTAATTGCTAAAATGTCTTGGATAATGTGATACTTGGCAATTGTTGTGCTCATGTTTAAGCTCTTGCATCATATACTTTGCACCCATTAATGAAGAAATACATAGAGCATGCTAAAATTTGGTTTGCATAATTGGTCTCTCTAAGGTCTAGATAATTTCTAGTATTGAATTTGAACAACAAGGAAGACGGTGTAGAGTCTTATAATGTTTACAATATGTCTTTTATGTGAGTTTTGCTGCGCCGGTTCATCCTTGTGTTTGTTTCAAATAACCTTGCTAGCCTAAACCTTGTATCGAGAGGGAATACTTCTCATGCATCCAAAATCCTTGAGCCAACCACTATGCCATTTGTGTCCACCATACCTACGTACTACATGGTATTTCTCCGCCATTCCAAAGTAAATTGCTTGAGTGTTACCTTTAAAATTTCCACTCTTCACCTTTACAATATATAGCTCATGGGACAAATAGCCTAAAAACTATTGTGGTATTGAATATGTACTTATGCACTTTATCTCTTATTAAGTTGCTTGTTGTGCGATAACCATGTTCCTGGGGACGCCATCAACTACTCTTTGTTGACTATCATGTGAGTTGCTATGCATGTTCGTCTTGTCTGAAGTAAGGGAGATTTACCACTAAAATGGTTAGAGCATGCATAATGTTAGAGAAGAACATTGGGCCGCTAACTAAAGCCATGATCCATGGTGGAAGTTTCAGTTTTGGATAAATATCCTCAATCTCATATGAGAAAATTAATTGTTGTTGAATGCTTATGCATATAAGAGGAGTCCATTATCTGTTGTCTATGTTGTCCCGGTATGGATGTCTAAGTTGAGAATAATCAATAGCGAGAAATCCGATGCGAGCTTTCTCCTTAGACCTTTGTACAGGCGGCATAGAGGTACCCCTTTGTGAAACTTGGTTAAAACATGTGCATTGCAATGATAATCCAGGTAATCCGAGCTAATTAGGATAAGGTGCGGGCACTATTAGTATACTATGCATGAGGCTTGCAACTTGTAAGATATAATTTACATGACGCATATGCTTTATTACTACCGTTGACAAAATTGTTTCTTGTTTTCAAAACCAAAGCTCTAGCACAAATATAGCAATCGATGCTTTCCTCTTTGAAGGACCTTTCTTTTACTTTTATTGTTGAGTCAGTTCACCTATTTCTCTCCACCTCAAGAAGCAAACACTTGTGTGAACTGTGCATTGATTCCTACATACTTGCATATTGCACTTGTTATATTACTCTATGTTGACAATATCCATGAGATATACATGTTATAAGTTGAAAGCAACCGCTGAAACTTCATCTTCCTTTGAGTTGCTTCAATACCTCTACTATGAATTATTGCTTTATGAGTTAACTCTTATGCAAGACTTATTGATGCTTGTCCTGAAGTACTATTCATGAAAAGTCTTTGCTATATGATTCATTTGTTTACTCATGTCATTTACATTGTTTGGATCGCTGCATTCATTACATATGCTTACAATAGTATGATCAAGGTTATGATGGCATGTCACTCCAGAAATTATGTTTGTTATCGTTTACTCGCTCGGGACGAGCGAAACTAAGCTTGGGGATGCTGATACGTCTCCGACGTATCGATAATTTCTTATGTTCCATGCCACATTATTGATGATATCTACATGTTTTATGCATACTTTATGTCATATTTATGCATTTTCCGGCACTAACCTATTAACGAGATGCCGAAGAGCCGGTTGCTATTTTCTCGTTGTTTTTGGTTTCAGAAATCCTAGTAAGGAAATATTCTCGGAATTGGACGAAATCAACGCCCAGGGGCCTATTTTGCCACGAAGCTTCCAGAAGACCGAAGAGGAGACGAAGTGGGGCCACGGGCTGGCGACACAGTAGGGCTGGGCCGCGCCGGCCTAGCGTGTGGGCCCCCGTGTGGCCCCCTGACCTGCCCTTCCGCCTACAAATAGTCTTCGTCGCGAAACCCCCAGTATCGAGAGCCACGATACGGAAAACCTTCCAGAGACGCCGCCGCCGCCAATCCCATCTCGGGGGATTCAGTAGATCGCCTCCGGCACCCTGCCGGAGAGGGGATTCATCTCCCGGAGGACTCTACACCGCCATGGTCGCCTCCGGAGTGATGAGTGAGTAGTTCACCCCTGGACTATGGGTCCATAGCAGTAGCTAGATGGTTGTCTTCTCCTCATTATGCTTCATTGTCGGATCTTGTGAGCTGCCTAACATGATCAAGATCATCTATCTGTAATACTATATGTTGTGTTTGTTGGGATCCGATGGATAGAGAATACTATGTTATGTTGATTATCAATCTATGTGTTGTTTATGATCTTGCATGCTCTCCGTTACTAGTAGATGCTTTGGCCAAGTTGATGCTTGTAACTCCAAGAGGGAGTATTTATGCTCGATAGTGGGTTCATGTCTCCGTGAATGCGGGGAGTGACGAAACCCCTAAGGTTATGGATGTCTTGTTGCCACTAGGGATAAAACATTGATGCTATGTCCGAGGATGTAGTTATTGATTACATTACGCACCATACTTAATGCAATTGTCTGTTGTTTGCAACTTAATACTGGAAGGGGTTCGGATGATAACCTGAAGGTGGACTTTTTAGGCATAGATGCATTCTGGATAGCGGTCTATGTACTTTGTCGTGATGCCCAATTAAATCTCACTATACTCATCATATCATGTATGTGCATTGTCATGCCCTCTCTATTTGTCAATTGCCCAACTGTAATTTGTTCACCCAACATGCTTATTCTTATGGGAGAGACACCTCTAGTGAACTGTGGACCCCGGTCCATTCTTTACATCGAATACAATCTACTGCAATACTTGTTCTACTGTTCTCTGCAAACAATCATCATCCACACTATACATCTAATCCTTTGTTACAGCAAACCGTGTGAGATTGACAACCTCACTGTTTCGTTGGGGCAAAGTACTTTGGTTGTGTTGTGCAGGTTCCACGTTGGCGCCGGAATCCCTGGTGTTGCGCCGCACTACATCTCGCCGCCATCAACCTTCAACGTGCTTCTTGGCTCCTACTGGTTCGATAAACCTTGGTTTCTTACTGAGGGAAAACTTGCCGCTATACGCATCACACCTTCCTCTTGGGGTTCCCAACGGTCGCGTGCTGTACGCGTATCAACAAGCTCTAGTTCATCAAGAATGGTTTTCGCATGGGCAACTTGTTGCATTTTCGAGGTTGGAGGTTTTACCGGTATGTCTTTCTTAGATAGGTAAAACCTTTCATCATTTGTTTCTATACTCCTTTGCTGGACTATGATGGTTCCCTGCATGATCTTGTAGAGCTAATTACTAGCTTCGAAACGAGTCCAAGATCATCAAAATCGGAGTCCGGATACTCAAGTTATGCTTTTTCTAAGTTTGCCCAAAGAGAGGAGTTTGGGCTGGCCAGTAGTACCGCCCAAGCACGGCCGGTAGTACCGCCCGTGCACGGCCGGTAGTACCGCCCGAGGTACCGGAAGTGGCCTGTGTGCCACAGATGGTTGCCAGGGGAGTTTGGAGCCCGGCGGTACCTCAGCCGGTACCACGGTCGGAGGCTCCGGCCTCCCCCTCCCAGCCCACAGCAGCCTCCAACGGGCAGATTTTTTGGGGGTCTCCTTTTAATCCCCCCTTCTCTCTCACCTTGGTACTTCTTCTTCCTCCTCTCTCTCAAGCCTCTCTCCTTCATTGTTGTTGACTTTTTGAAGCTTGAGATCTTTCTCCCCTTCCCATGATTCTTGCATCTATTTGAGAGAAAGATTGAGGGGATCTAGATCCACACTTTGACCAAACCAAATCATCTCTTTGTGAGTGAATCTTTGGGATCTAGATCTTGGAGAATTTTGTGTTCTCCTCTTTGTTCTTCCTCTCTTATTCCCCCAATAGCTTTTGTAGCTTTGTTGGAATTTGAGAGAGAAGGACTTGAGCATCTTTGTGGTGTTCTTGCCATTGCATTTGGTGCATCGGTTTTAGTTCTCCACGGTGATTCGTGGTGGTGAAATCAAGAAGGTTGTTACTCTTGGGTTCTTGGAACCCTAGACGGATTCTAGGCCTTTGTGGCGATTTGTTGGGAGCCTCCAATTAAGTTGTGGATGTGTGCCCCAATCTTTGTGTAAGGCCCGGTTTCCGCCTCGAAGGAAATCCCTTAGTGGAACCGTGACCTAGGCCTTTGTGGCGAGGGTCACCGGAGATTTAGGTGAGGCGCCTTCGTGGCGTTCGGTGTGTGGTGTGAGTACCGCATCTTGGGGTGAGGCCTTTGTGGCGTTGGTGTGCATCGAGCAACCACACCTCAAGGTGAGCCTCTTGTGGCGTTCGGGAGCACTAAGCAACCGCACCTCTCCACCGGAGATTAGCACTCGCAAGAGTGTGAACTCCGGGATAAATCATCGTCTCCCGCGTGACTCGGTTATCTCTATACCCGAGCTCTTTACTTATGCACTTTACCTTGTGATAGCCATCGTGCTTGAAGTTATATATATCTTGCTATCACATACTTGCTTGCATTGCTTAGAATAAGTTATTGGTGCACATAGGTGAACAATAGTATATAGGCTTTGGGCTTGACAAAGTAAACACTAGATTTATTCCGCATTTGTTAAGCCCATCTCGTAAAAGTTTTAAATCGCCTATTCACCCCCCTCTAGGCGACATCCGTATCCTTTCAATGGTGAGAAGAAAAGACATGATATAGAGATTGGTGCGGTCATCTTTGTTTCGGACTCTGTACTCTTCGACATATATCAATAACGAAATATGTTTCTTCTACAGAAGTTTGCCAAATCTTTTTGCCAGGACTTGCACTGGGCACTAGACTTGCATATGGATTAACATTTTAATTTTGCACACTTTGGCAAGACTGGATCTCTTAAGGCAAATCTCTCCAACTCACTTGCTGATACATTCTACTCTGCAACGTAAGTTGATGCATTTTACATGGCTAAATTTTCAACTCAATTCTGATGTTAGGTGATAACTTTTTCTTTTGAATATGCAGGTTAGCACACCACATAGTATGGTAGTAGCTACATGGTTGATGAATAGGCAGAACATGGTGGCAAGATAAACTACTCCCAGGATGTAAATGTGCATCTAGCTTACTTTTTTTTTATCAATAGTTTGGTCAATTGCTATGGCGATGGTTCTGATTAATGTTGAAAGTGTATGATAAAATGGTCTTGGTACTGCGTGCATTTGGCTGACTGTGGGTAGTACTGGACCTGTAGAGGATAATTGTAAATCTTTTTTTTAACAACAGATAATGGTAAATCAAATTGCTAGGTTGTTGGACTGTTTAAAGTGAGTTGATATTTTCTTTATTCATGTTGGATAGTGCCTCAATTAAGCAACTTCAGGGTGAAGTAAACCGAACTATTATTTCAATGCAGATGGGGTACGTAGCTGTTTAAAACATTTCTTTTTTCTTGGTACTACAATTAGTTGCATCTCATGTCCACAGACGATATGGTTCTCATTCTCTTTTTCGTTATACACTAACAGTTGGTAAACTGCATTGTTGATGGATTAGTGTTCTACAACAAACAAAATGGACCGCAACGAACTTAGCATGAGATGATTCTCAGATAATTCGGAAGGATTTATTCATTTACTACTGATGACTCCATGAACTTCGTTTCCTCAATAGTATTTACTTATGGAGAAAATACTAGGTGAGGTAGATAATACAGAATTAGTTGCTGGTATTGCAACTGCGTTATTTTTGTCACCTCTAATCGCTCCGCTTTGGGCATCTCTGGAACCAGGTTTCACTCTGCATACCTGTAAGAATAATGCCAGAAACATTATGAACTGTATGATAAGCAGTTCATCTGATATATATTGCTTTGTTTTTCAGTTTTCTCACTACCTGCTCTACATTTTTTTTTATATATTATTCATCAACGATGCATATCATATATAACCATTCACATGAAGTTGATAGATTTTTTTTAGCTATTTAAAGCTATTTAGTTAATTATTTCTACACCAATAGACGGATAACATGCCCTTTAATTCGATGATTACTCTTTGATGCCCTTTGTTCCAGAGTTTTTAGACAGATGTTCCGCCGCAACGCGCGTGGCATTATCTAGTTATGTGTTAAAAGAGCACTAGAAAGAGAAGAGACAAGTATCCACAAATGTGGCATCGCATATTCCTTATGTCTAAAATTTTGTGTATCACCGTAGGGGCTTCCCCTACAGTACAGGTGTCAAAAAAATTTGTGTATATCTAACATAAAAAAGAGTGATTGTCATTTTAATATTTAAGACATTATAGTTTATTCCCGTGACTGTAACTATACATTGTTATGCACCAGCCAACGAACCTTTGTATTTTGCACCAGGGGCATACGCAGAAGGGTGGTTGGGTGGGCCTGAATTTTTAGAAAACGTTTTATATTTAGTTATTTGAGCAGTTTTTTATCACACATGAGCAGAAAAAATAGGAAGTAGTGATGTGTGCCCACCCTGGGGTATTTTTGTGCGTCCGCCTGTTTTGCACCCATATATAGTATGATTATTTCATAATTATAAATACAGGGGGGTACGTGAGCACCCCCTAGACACCGTTGGATTTGCTTTTAGATTCGCACCCCGCGAGTAGATGCTCACGGCGACTAAACGGCCGTGAAATCTACTTTTCTCCTCCATGCCTCTGAGCTGCATGTGCAGCCCACCAGGCTGAGCGAGCACGCGCGCTGATTTTCCACGGCACTAAACGCGAAGTGATAGAAAGGAAGAAAAAATAACGTGCAGCTAGTAGCTAGCACATGCATATGCATGGCAGACTGTGCTAGCAGCTTTGGAACGGCGTGCCAAACCGAAAGCGAGTCGTCAAGCCATGCCATGGCAGTAGTATAAACAGCCACGAACGATCAGTTGTAAGAGATCTAGTGGCAACCACCAAATGTTCCGTTCTTTGCATTCAAGAGTCCAAATTGGCCCACTTTGATGAGGATCATTCAAGAGTCCAAATTGGCCCACTTTGATGAGGATGTAAGAGCTGATTTAGCTGGGCAAACGCTTACTGGCTCAGCCTCCCTGCCGGCGGAAGGAACTAGGGGTGGTGTGATTTTGCTCTGGCAAACTGATCTGTTTCAAGCCAGCTCAATTAGTGTTGGGAGCTTCTCCATCACTGTCACTTTTGCCAACCAAGCTGATAACCTTCCTTGGACCCTGACCACAGTATATGGCCCTTGCGATGATGAGCGAAAGAGAGCCTTCCTCGACGAGCTCAGTTCGATCCACTCGCGTATCACCGGCCCATGGCTAGTGATTGGCGACTTCAACCTAATTCTTCACGACCAAGACAAAAACAAGCCGCGAGTGAATAGAAGGTGGATGAGGAGATTCAGGAACGCCCTTGATTGTAGTTTCCTCAAGGAAATCAAGCTAGTTGGAAGGCGTTTCACATGGAGTAACGAGCAAAATGATCCTACCTTAGTCCGGCTAGACAGAGCTTTCTGTAACTCTGAGTGGGAGGACCTCTTCCCGGCTGCAAAGCTTTTGCCCCAATCATCCTCGATGTCGGATCACTGCCCGCTGTTGTTGGTCCAGGACTTGATCACTCGGTCTCCACCGAGATTTCGTTTTGAGAGCTTCTGGCCTCTGCTTGAAGGGTACAGTGACGTCGTCATGTCATCTTGGAATGAACAATGCTCACTAACAAACGGCTTTGCGATCTTGGATTACAAACTCAAGCGAGTTGCCAAGCACCTTAAGTCCTGGGCAAAGAACTATGTAGGAGATATTAAGAAGCAACTCCTGGTAGGCCAAGAGATCATACTCAGACTCGACTCTGCCCAAGAGACAAGACAGCTCACGGTTGACGAGAGGGAACTCAGGACCACCTTGAAGTCCAGAGTCGTGGGGTTATCCGTGCTTAACAGGATTAAAGCCAGACAACGTGCAAGGATACAATGGCTGAGATTGGGGGATGCAAATACAAAGTTCTTTCATATGAGGGCTGCAAGCCGGAAGGTGAAAAACAGAATTCACGCCATTCAGTCGGCAGAGGGAATGGCAACATCACCAGTCGAGATTGAAGATACCATCTTCAACCACATGAACAACATCATTGGTACAAATGTACCGTGTCTTGAGCGATTCGACTGGGATAGACTCAACCTGCCTAAGCCGGATCTGTCTGATTTAGACGCTCCTTTCTCAGAAGAGGAGGTTAGGAAAGCAATTTTTGATTCAGCTGCCGACAAAGCTCCTGGACCAGACGGGTTCTCAATCACTTTCTTCAGAACGGCTTGGGCTGTCATCAAGCAGGACATGCTCAGTGCGGTCAACAAGTTTTTCGATCTAAACGAGCCGTCCTTCCACTGCCTCAACTCGGCCCTATTTGTTCTGCTGCCCAAGAATGATCAACCCACCCATGCAACGCACTATAGGCCAATCAGTCTGATTCACTCCTTTGCCAAACTAATGTCCAAAATTATGTCTAATAGACTGCAACCACGCCTCGACGAGTTGATCTCACCATGCCAAAGTGCCTTCATCGCCGGAAGAAGCATTCAGGACAACTTTCTCTATGTCCAAAACCTGGCAAAATACTATCACAGGAATAACACTCCCGCACTGCTTCTGAAGCTTGACATCGCCAAAGCCTTCGACACAGTCTCTTGGCAGTACCTCCTGGATATGCTTCAAGCTCGAGGGTTTCCTTCAAGGTTTCGGGACTGGATTGCCCTTCTCTTCAGAACAGCCTCTTCACAGGTACTCATCAATGGTGTACCAGGCAGGTCAATTTCTCACCAAAGAGGTCTGAGACAAGGAGATTCCCTTTCTCCTTTCCTGTTTGACCTTGCCATGGAGCCACTGCACCGCCTCTTGGAGATCGCCACGGAAGAGGGGATGCTGTCCAAGCTTAAAGGGAAGCAATGCTCTTTCAGAGCATCCTTGTATGCTGATGATGTTGCGCTCTTCATCAACCCCTCTCAGGATGATATCTTAGGAACTCACACAGTTCTTCAAGCCTTCGGGAGCGCAACTGGCCTTATTACTAATTTAACAAAAAGCTCTGTCACCCCCATTCGCTGCCACAATATCAACCTCGATGAGCTTCTCTCCAGTATCGGAGTTCCGGTGGTGCATTTCCCTTGCATATACCTTGGCATGCCACTCTCAGTGAAGAGGCTGACCAAGGCGGATTGGCAGATGCTCTTGGACAAAGTTGACCGCTACCTTGCCACTTGGAAGGCCAGATTGATGAGCAAAGCTGGGCGATTGGAAATGCTGAACTCTGTGCTCACCTCCTTGGCCGTCTACTTGATGACAATCAATGATATGCCGGCTTGGGTTAGATTGGAATTCGATAGAAGGCGCAGAGCTTGGCTTTGGGCAGGTGAGGCTACTTGCAATGGTGGCAAATGCCGAGTTAGTTGGCGACAGGCCTGTAGGCCAAAGGCTCTTGGTGGGCTCGGTATACATTGTATCAAAGCTTTCAGTACCGCTTTGAGACTAAGATGGATGTGGCAGAAATGGAAGTCCCCACACAAGCCTTGGGCACACATGAACATTGCCTCAAACAGGAACGAGAGGGAGTTATTCTCTGCAGCGACAAAGATCACCGTCGGGGATGGCAAAACTGCCACCTTCTGGACCGATAGATGGCTAAACAACCAAGCTCCATGTTCCATTGCTCCGGATATTTTCAAAATCTCCATTAGGAAAAACAGAACAGTCGCAGATGCCCTACAAAGCAATAGATGGTTGCAGGATCTACGCTTTCACCTCTCCATCGACCATATCCCACAGCTCATTGATCTGGCTGAGCGTCTTGAGGAGGTGACTCTGAATAATACGCCGGATGACATCGAATGGCGCTTTGATAGCAAGGGCTCCTACTCGGCTGGATCCGCATACAAGATCCAGTTCATCGGAGCAATGACCACCAACTTCAAGAAGACTGTCTGGACGGGCTGGGCCCCAGCTAGATGCAAGTTCTTTATCTGGACTCTGATGCTCAACAAGGTTTTAACCGCAGATGCTCTACTGAGGCGACAATGGGACAATGAGTACTTCTGCCCTCTTTGTCATAGGAACTTGGAAACGCCTAAGCATCTCTTCACCGAATGCCTTTATACTAATGAGGTGTGGATGGAGATGGCAAATCGCCTTCGCCTAACTGCAATTAAACCAAACAACTGGATAGGCAAAGACTTGACAATTCAAGAATGGTTCACAAACATTGTGGGAAATCGCCCAAAAGAGGAAACAAAAGTGCTCTTCCCGGTAGCAAACTTGATTTGTTGGGAGATATGGAAGGAAAGAAACAGGAGAATCTTTGAGAGAAAAGAACAAAAGGTGGCTGATCTAATCGGCAAGATTATTGACGAGGCAAGAGCTTGGCAACAAGCTGGAGCGCCTATTCCCTTAGTTGATCAAACCAGCGGAAGTCCTTTCGATCCAGGTTGATTTTTTTTATCTCTTGGGCTGTGCCCCCCTTTTTCTTTTTTTGGAGGCCTGGAGCCCCTTCTTTCTTTTCCCGGTTTTTCCTATTTGGGGAACGGAAGCTTCTTATTTGTATGCTTTCTCCTTCTAATGCAATGAAAACAGCAGCTCTCCTGCTGATATTCAAAAAAAAAAGAAACCCGAACCACCTCCACAACACATGGAGAACTACGAGCGGCTCGAAAAGCTCGGCGAGGGCGCCGCCGGCGTCGTCTACAAGGCTCGGGACCGCCGCACCGGCGCCATCGTCGCCATGAAGCGCCTCCGCCCCGCCGGCCACGACTACGGCCAGCTCTCGGAGGACCTCGGCCGCGAGGTGGGCTGCCTCATGGCGTGCCGCGGCCACCCGAGCCTCGTCGAGATACGGGCCGCCGGACGCGACGCCTCCAACGCGTTCCTCGTGATGGAGTACGTCGGGCCCAGCCTGGCGCAGGTCATGCGGGAGCGCAGCGGCGGCTTCGCGAGGCCGTTCGCTGAGGCCGACGCGCGCCGGCTCATGCGGCAGCTCCTCGACGGCCTCAAGATCTGCGACTTCGGCCTGTCGCGCTTCGCCGCCCCTACTACGGGCGCGCCATACACGCCGCCCCTACTACCTCCTCTGCCTCACAGGCTTCACGGGACGCACTAGCCGCTCGTCATTGACAAGGCGCACAACTGCACAAGACCGGCGGCGTTCGACGGAGTGCTGCTGGCTGGACGGACGGTCCGGCGGTGGGATTCCAAAAACGGCGACGGCGAGCACCGCCGGATCAAGCGGTTGACTCGATTCAGTGCAGGGTTGGAGCTCCCTGGTGGTCATGGAACATCAGCGTACTGCGTATAGAGATACGTATCAGTTGTATTTGCACCAATGAAGCGATGGAAGAATAGCTAGGCAGCATGGCATAACCTTACCACAATCATTCTTGTGTAGTCACGTGAAGGCATAATAATTGGAAGCACACCGATCAGCAAACAACATCTCAACTTTATTTTATTTGCATGCAGTGCACGGACCAAAACAGCAATCAACAAGCTTTGCATGGCTGGTTTGGAAGCAATGATGCGTTTTTCTGCATTGCATGGATCCCTGTCGAAGATTCCCTTCTCAGGCAAAGCCACTCACATGCAGATGCATGGGCTAACTTTTTAATTCAGAATGATGACACTTCCTCACGGTCAAAGAAACGGTGTTAGACACGCGTCGATCACTCTATGCGTGCGCACCTACACACCTGCTCACCGATGTTCATTCGATTATAAATATTGTTAGGAATAAGTTAGCGTCATATTTAGGCTAAGTGAGCAGTTAGGATTGTGTTAGTAATAACTGCCAGCAGTTGCCTTATTCTAGCGTTGTCCAAACGCCAACTTCTCCGAAGGGTTGCTATGCCTGTTCGGAAGGGACGCGTACTGTAACCGACATTGTAAAAGATGCCTGTTCAGATACTATATAAGGCCTGAACAGTACATCAATGAGATCATCCATTTTCACTTCACACTCTCTCGCTTCTCTCGTTTCTTCACACGTTATCATGCACTTGTCTCTGCCAAAGCAATAGGCAATAGTAGAAGAACAGAGAAAGGTGAGTAAAGATGGCTTCGCTCAATTTGTGGCTAGGGAATACCGTCGCTCCAACTATTCTCGCCAGATTTTCACTCGCGCTGCCGCTCGCCGTTGGAACTCTGACCGTCGCCATCAGCGTCGCCCAGAGTGGAACGGTGGCCTCCGCCGCCGCCACCACGGCAACCGCTGGGTGTCCCGTCGCCGCTTCGGCCTTGGCGGTGGCCTCCGCCGCCCCGTTCGTGGCAACCGCTGGGCGCCCCAGCAGCACAACCGTCACGACAACCGCCCGCTGCAGTGCCACCGCTCCCCTGGAGCACCGGGGCCAAGCACCACGGCTATTGTGCGCCGGGAACAAACCCCGGTGGCCGCTGCAGAGCCGGCCGTCGTCGCCGCGCCGGAGGTCGCAGCGCCGGAGGTCGCCGCGGAAGAAGTGGTGGACGCAGTGTATGAAGACGAGGCCTCAGCCTCAAATATCAGCGCGGACGCCGACGAACTGATTCCGGTGCCGCCGGAGTTCGCCGTCCCGCCCATGGAGTGGCTGCTGGGCGGACCAAGCGCCGGTTGGCTCGTGGACGACCCCGAGCGCGACTTCGGCGACGAGGAACTCCTGGCACCACCGCCACCACCGGCATCGCCTCCGACGATGTACTATTGCATGCGCCACGGCTTCGGACCGTGCCTCCCGTCCCCGACGCCATCCGACGAGGACATGCAGCACTTCGCTCCGCCGGGCTATGAACCAGTGCATGTGCCGGAGTTCTCCTCGTCGTCGGCTGCGGCTCTCGTGGACGCGCACCCGCCACTGGTGAAGAAGGAGGAGGTAGTCGCCGCGGCTCCCGCACGCTCCCCTCGGGCTCTCCCCGTCCCCGACCTCAATCTCCCAGCGCCGGAGAAAGAGGAAGACGAGCCGGTACCCCAACTCCCGACGCCCTCACTGGAAGCGCGCGTCATCCTCCGCGGATGGTCCCTGCCGCCGCCGCTGATGGAACTACCTGTGGCCGTGGCCCGTGGGCACTCGCATGGAGCAGGGGAGCGGTGGAAGAAGAAGATGCTCGAACTGGGCGTTATCCACTCTTCGATTCCTTTTGACCTGCTGGTCCAAGGCTTCAAAGCGGTGCCGACACAGGCTGTGGGCCAAAGGCCTTACATGCCACGCTCATGTTAATAAATAACATGCTGATTAATTACTAATTATTAGGCGTTGTGTAGAGTAGTCCTTCTAATCTAGGAAAGCTCCATATCTGCCACGTATCCGTATTCGTGCGTAGTACTTTAGGAACCTCAGTTCGTCTGTCGCACAGTAAATTTATATTCTAGACCTCATGTCTACTCGAATATGAAATATGACATGTTATTTATATATGTGCCTGTAGCATATTCTAACATGTCTATTCGGTACAACAATTTCATTTTTTTTTTTTTTTTGCATTTGAAATTCAATTTTGTGCAAAATTCTCATTAATAAAATATGAGACTAAAAAAAAGAAGTGACTATCTAGAATCATATTTGCGAATCACAAGGTAATGGCATCTACTGTACAAATACAGATTATCCATTACTGTGAGGTATATTCATTTGTCATTACGATGAATGATTGTCTCCAAAGTGCTCTTCCAAATATATTGAAGTCAAAGTATAACATAGGGAGAAATGCACTTTGGCTCATAGGAGCATATGCTCCCATTATGTGAATCCACATTTCAAAGTGTCAAAAAATTCTAAATTAAATTTTTGCATGTACATCTATACATTTTATGTTGGTACACAAGTTTTCAAAAAAAAATAAAAACAATTGTGGCTCCTATAAAAAAGACAAGTTTAGATGCTATAACACGACTACGTACATGATATTTTTTTGTCTTTTTTGTACACGCCATATAAAATGTTGTTTCTCCACGAAAATTTGTGCACTAACATAGAATGTCACGATGTACACCAAAAAATTTATATCAGAATTTTTTAACATTTTTAAAATTGATTTTTTATTATTTTATATAATGAGAGCATTTGCTCCTATGAGCCAAATTGCCACCTCCTAACATAGGGTACTAGATTGGCGTCTACTGACATACGTCAGATTATGCTTCCTAGTACTGAGAGATGTACTCCATAAAATGGAGATTATCTACAATGTGTTAACTTGAAATTCGAAGATCTACACATATTTGTTTCTAAAGCATCAGCTTAAAATTGTTCCTCTAGAACAAAATTGTTGTTTACCAAAATAATTTTACTATCAAGTAAAATTAATAAAATACATGGTCACAAATGCAGAAAAATGGCTGGCATCAATAAGAAAGAATTTGAAGAACTACAAGTTGATGGAAGTAACTATTTATCATGGGCCATGGATATGAAAATAAATTTGACTGGATGTAACCTTGGCCCTTGCATTGCCACACCCCCTGAAAATGCTCCAGAAATACCACAAGTGGTAAAGTATGTGGCATTGCATTTCATAAGGCACCACCTCCATCCTGATTTAAAAACTGAATATCTGATGGAAGAGGACCCACTAGCTTTATGGAACTCCCTAAAGGAGAGATATGACCAACAAAGAGCAGTAATGTTGCCGGAAGCCCGGAGAGAATGGTCTCTCATAAGGTTCCAGGACTTTAAGTCCGTGGCTGCATATAATTCTGCGAGTGCATAAGATTAATTCCAAACTGAGATTTTGCAATAAGCAAGTTTCGAGACGAGGACTTAATAGAGAAAACCTTATGCACTTTCCACCCCTCGATGAGGATATTGCAACAGCTGAGTATCGTCAACGAAATACACAAAGTATTCTGAAATTATATACACATTACTTCAGGTGAGAAGCATGATGAACTTCTCATGGAAAATCACAATGCTCGCCCAACGGGCGCCATGCCAATCCCCGAAGCACATGCTAATGCTCATTTTACTAGTAAATTTGGAAACCATAAAAGGAACTTCCGAAAATTTAAGGGAAAGTGGAAACTGAACAATGGTCAAAAGACCAACGGTCCATCTAAGGGGAATGGTCATTTCAATAAAAATAACCAAAATGACAACTCTCAAACTTGTCAAAGGTGTGGATGTACGAATCATCGTACTAATGAATGCAGTATGCCCGAACACCTCGTGGAACTATACATGAAGTATGGCAAAGAAGTCAAACAAGTTCATGGAAACAAAGCTGAAGCTCACTTCAACGACATACAAGACAACTCTCAAGTTGGTCCATCTCAAAGTTCTATTGAAGAATTCGAGCCAAAGGACGATATCATCCTCGATGAAGACATGCTTGTGGACTACACCCAAGATGTTTTTGGAGACCTCAATTAAACTCCATAAACACTTGATGTCATTTAGCCATTAAATTACTACAAAATGTTATATTGTATAACAATAAGTAGAATAAAGTCTATCAGACTATGTAAAAAGTCTATCAGACTATGTATATTGTATTATGTGAATCAGACATAATACTGTAATGTATTTATATTTGATATTTGTAACATAAATACTATGTTGGTGAATATGAATAAATATATATTCTATACATTCTATTTTATTTACGGGTAACAATCCGATAAAAAAAATCCTATTTAAGTGAGTGGTACCACCACTACTATCATTTTTAAGGGAAACAAAACATTTCCAAACTCTTACTAAGAGTAAGGACGATGTTATGACCGTAAATAGGCATAACAGAACAATTATTGGTTCCTAAAGAACCATATTCATACTCCCTATATGTACTATTATTGTAGTTCAGAATGCACTCTTGTGTTCTGATTATACCTTTATTCGGATTATGTTATACATACATAAAACCCGTACCTTATGTTACAAGATAATTTTCAAAACCTTGATAAATTCAAGACTTGGCAAGATTGCCTTGATCATCCTGGAATAGGTATGATAAGAAAATTATTAACAATTATGTTGGTCACAACTTAAAAGTTGCAAATCTCAAGTCATCAGACTTTATGTGCACCACATGTGCCATGAGAAAAATAATTTTAAAGCTCTCTCACCTTAAAATTACAATGACCACTTATACATATTCTTAATATACCAACATCTTGTTGTAGACCTGCGGTCTTACATGCGCAGATCTATTCTAGATCATTCCAACTGCATATCATACTCGCTTCCCCTTGCGGTAAGTACGTGGAAATGAAACAAGTATTTCCTATCTGCGATATTTTGGTTCTTACCAATATCACCACTCCAGCAGTATAGGATCTATGTGAGATATTATTATTTATTTATTATCCGTCAATCATGAATATCTCAAGCTCCTATCAGGAGAATAGCTTATAACCCGTATGCTGATTACACTTAATATAAGGACATTTTCGGCATTAGGGGGAGATTCGTACCACAAAGAATGCCGATAAATTACAAATGCCATCAGACATTCAGTCCTCATATTCACGTACTTAAAAACTGAACATAAAAAGTTCAATATATTTGCAACACATTGCAAATTTGCCACATACATTTACTTATGACAAAGACGTCATGAAATTACATTATGCATGCATGCAATGTGCCATAAAATAGTGGAAGTATCTCGTACCACCACTATTCTCCCCAAATGAGAGCATTAGGGGGAGAAACATGGTCACATGAGAAATGAGTTCTCATATGTATCCGCGGAAATAGAGGAAATTATCTCCTCAACTAGTAAATGTAGTTCAACCTCAAGTTGAATAAAACATAATGGATGCTCATCATCCAAACCCAACATAAATGTGCACACTATTTGAAATGTTGGAAAATCGAAACACCTTGACTCCATTGTTACGGGAAATCACGCGGAGTTAAAAAGATGTAAATATTATTTCCACAATTTTTCTTGATTCAACAGAATCATATAACATAAAGACTACATTTGTCGACAAATATTTATTCTTAGATTGCTAAACCTTTAGGGCCCCGAACCAAAATCCATGGTAGAGTGCCTCATGCACTCATATATTGGTTCAACTAGAAGGAGGCAATTAAATAAGAATAGCACTCGCTCAACAAGAGAGAGGTATTTACCACAGTAATAGACTCTCCTCATAGTCATCTTCCCTCTTGGAAGACAAGTGATTTTTCGTTCATAACGAAAACAATGAGGTGGTGAGAAAGCGAGGCTTGTAGCACAAAGGGTTCACGCAGAGACCCGACATCGATTATGATGTAACATACCCTCTTGGTATAAGTGGAATTACGTTTCGATATCAATATTATTGGCAGTTCAAATAAACTATCCATGCAGTTGATAGACGCGGTGATTTCATACTCATATGGATCACTCATCTTGGATATCTATATGAATGTCCAAGAACAATCACAACATATATTGTGTAAAAAAAAAAATTCAAAAGTCACTCCATGAATTAATAAAGTCGAAGATTGTGTGGTACAATCGACTATGAGAGTTCCCTATTCAAAAGGATACTCGGATAAGATTGCATACATTTAGTTGTTAAGAAAATCCCTCCCTGGATTCTACATGACCTATGTATATGCCGATGATTTTATCATCGAGTCTATTCAATACATAATGTGTTCGCAATCATATCTAGACGGATATTATGTAGTTCAGATTCAACAGAATCATCTACCATTATCTATCAAGATAATAGCATTTGTATTACTCAAATGCATATGATTTCTATATAGAACAATATTGAAAATGAATGCAAAGTTCAGGGGGAGAAAACTCCTATAACTGAACTTATTAATTATCAACTGATAAATAAAAAAAAATATTGTACTCTCTTTCTTATGAGTTTTCCAACGGATTGCTCATATAGGTTTTAATGAGACAATAATATACCCATGGTATATCAAAATTTCTATATTTTCTTCTTATATTTTCCCACAGGATTTAGGAAGATATAAGACTATACAAGATCAAAGATTCTCAAGATTTCAAGATCGGAGAACATCAAGATCAGACAAGGGAATTCCAGCTCTCAAGATTATAATGGACAGCGTTTGTCCAAGGGGGAGTGTTAGGAATAAGTTAGCGTCATATTTAGGCTAAGTGAGCAGTTAGGATTGTGTTAGTAATAACTGCCAGCAGTTGCCTTATTCTAGCGTTGTCCAAACGCCAACTTCTCCGAAGGGTTGCTATGCCTGTTCGGAAGGGACGCGTACTGTAACCGACATTGTAAAAGATGCCTGTTCAGATACTATATAAGGCCTGAACAGTACATCAATGAGATCATCCATTTTCACTTCACACTCTCTCGCTTCTCTCGTTTCTTCACAAATATGTAATGTTTTCCTTTATCTCACATTATATATGATAGGAGCATCAGTAATGTTTTTTTTCCAGCTCCGTTGCTCATGATCTGCCATCAAGCATTGATGTCATGTGCTCTTTGGCCGGTACCCATTTCATAAATTATTGAAGTCTTATTTGTAGGACAAAAACCCAAATCAGACCCTTTATGCGCATCACATGAAACAAACATGAAAAAGTGAAAACAGTGCAACACCGCTGGCGCCGAGGTTTTTCCAGTCTGGTACTATATAGAAATTGGATGTTTTATACTAAACAAGGAGAGGAATTGTCAGGCTATAAATCTGATCTACCTAAATACCTTGGACTCGTGAGCTAGCGGTCCACCCATGACCCATGTACTGCTCAAAGTCTACAGGTATAGCTTGATCTGCACCGTTGGATTCAAAGAATGGTCGCTTTGTGTTGATCAACAAATTTTTGAACCAACCACACCTCCATGCCAAAATCAGCATGAAATCTAGTCAAGCAGCCAGGCAAGCAGGTAACGTATGGGACAACCAGAACTGCAATTGGTTGGACTTGTTAAGTGTATATGTAAGGGCTTGTCTAGCATAATGGAGGGATACCAAAAAAGAGCTCTAATTCCATTTCCATGGGCGACGATATTTTTTTGTTTTCCTCTAATATTTTAGGTAGGCCGAAGCTAGAGGTAGGTAAGTTATCATCATTCACTTTGTTGACATCCTAAGTGAGGGGTATATATAGGGCTTCTACACATCTACTATATAGTCTTTGTTAACTTTTTTTAAACAGTAGGCCGTAGCCCTGCGTTAAATTAATAACGCCACAACGGCAAGTACATGGTGCTGAACGAACAGCTTACAGGTTTCAAAGCCACAAGCAAGCAAAGAAATAAACATGGAGTACAGATTGGGCTTCAAGGCCATAGACTGCCGACATGAACAGAGGGTGTAGACTATGCTGTGAAGACGAGCACACCGCCGGAAGAAGATCAGGCCTTCGTCACCTTCCACCGCGACACCGCCGATGTGGAATCCGTTTCCACCTCCGAAGAAGGCCCCTGCCTTCTCGCCCTGGCTCGTAGGGCGCCGCACCATCGAGAGGTAGAGACGCTCACCCGAGAGCACGGATGCACAACATAGGCCAAGTAGCCCGGGAAGAAAGACTTGAGCACGACCACCTCTGCATGCAAGCTTCCCACCAACGGCTTCGCCGGCCACCACACCAAACAGCCGGCAAGACACAAGCTTTGGACCAGGTCACCACCGAAGACACGGCAAGAAGATCCACGCCACCGTAGCTCCTCCGTAGCTGCCGCAACGGGCGGACCAAACCGCACACCGGCACCGACCACCTTCCACATACCCAAGGCGGCGCCTCCAAGGAGGAGAACGACGCCAAAGCGCCGCCGCCGCCCAGTCCGAAGGACTTGGGGTTTTCACCCGGGTAAAGGAAAGAGGGGTAAAGGATGTACCTCGACGTAGCCCCCAAGGAGGAAAGCGGCGTCAAAGACGTCGCCGACGCCGGGCCGCCGCCGCCGGCCGGGGATTTCTCCCGGACAGAGCCCCCGCCCCACCACCCCGAGAGAGCTCCAGATCCGGGAGAATCGGAGCCAAGGGAGTGGGATCCATGCGTTGCGGAGGCGCCGTCTTCAGATCTGGCTGAGGTCAAACCGGGGTGACCCCCGCGCTGCAACCGCCGTCCACCATCCCCACGCCGCCCGCGCGACCCAGGAGGATGGTCAGCAGCACCGGCGAGCGCCTCCCGCCGCCAGGATCCGCGCCGCCCTCACCCGACGAGGCCGCCGCCCCAGGTGCCGAAGCGCTCCGCCCGAGAGCAGAGCCGCGAGATCCTTGCCGCCACCTTCCTTGGCAGCACGCGCCGGTTTCCGGCGGTCTCCTCTGGCGGCGGCAAGGGGAAGGAAGGCGGAGGAGGAGGGGCTTGGCGGCTAGGGTTTCGTCGCCGCCCGAGTCGCCCCAGAGCGGAGCGACGCGGGGGCCGAGCGAAGCGTTTCAGTCTTTGTTAACTCATCTTAGCAAAACACGCTGTGAACATGGGATATGTGTTTGGCAGGTCATTCATGAATTGCCAATCAATCATGTCTTTTCTACTTATCATTTGACCATTCTACTTGCATGTTACCTTCCCAATTCTTAACAAAGTGAAGAGAACTACTACCTCCATACCGGATTAATGGGCAATTACACATTTCGAGAAACAAGTTTAACTATAAATTTGGTCAACAAAATATGAGACATGTGGCACAAAAATTATACCATTCGATTCGTATTCAAAAAAAGTTTTCAATAACATAATTTTTGTGATATATCTTATATTTTATTGATCAAATTAGTAGTCAAACTTATTTCTCGAAGTGCGTAATTGCCCATTAATCCGGTATGGAGGTAGTACTATGTTTGGTTGGCGTGAACTTACATTTACACCCTCGTAGACTCTCAGTACACAAATTATTTTTTTGATAAAGAGAATATATTAATATCATGAAAATATCATATACAACCACCTCTGCAACAACGCAACGTCCTAAGGACAATACAGATACACATAGCTAAAAAAATACAGAAAAGAAAAGTCCACCTTGTAGCAACGGACCAAACACCACAACTAAAAATTCATCTTCTCCACAAGTGACACCTCGGGAATAGTGCACAAGCGCAGTACACGAATCATTGGCACAATAGTAGTGGTAAGCTTGACTGGTGTGTTGATAAAATTAGTTTCATCATAAAATATATGTAATATCAAATGTATTAGCAGCATTTTCCACAAGCTTGATCAAATTTAAATAGGATTGACTTAGATGAAGCTAAAACTTCTACTAATCTGCACATAGGGACTAGTACTCAACAGCTCAGCAATACATACATTGCATATCACAAACCACATACAGAAGTACATCAACATTCGTGCATGCCCAGAGTTTTACGATCACAACGCAACAACAAACTTAACAAATGTTTGTTCGAAACAATCGACTATGACAACAAAAGAAATCTGCATATTTCTCCAAGCCAGTCATTTGCGTTAGTTAAAGGGGACTGGACAATATATGATCGTGTTTACACAGGGCAGCAAGAGCAGGAGACGCAGTCATCAGTCAGGGCTTAGTGTTCCAGGGTCAGGGTCTGCTTCCTCTGAGGACTCACATGTTTCCCTGAGCAAAGGCGATGCAAAAAAAAGTTATTTCTCTTAAACTATTCATCCTTGAGGACTCGCCTGTTTTCCTCCGTGAATATGTCGTGTGGGCTTTGCATAACACGGCTCAAAATAGAGTGCCTGCTCGTTGGCTGAACTGAACGGAAATGCAGCGTGGGGTGTTGAAGAGTACGATCTGTGAATGCAATTCCCATTTCTCGCTGGATTTTCTACTATAAAAAAAGTAAATGTTGCACATTCACTGAAAATAACATTGGTTGGCTAGTCTACAGTATAATTGAAAATAACAATGGTTGGCTAGTCTACAGTATAATTTAAAATATAACGCAACATACAGTTACTGCCATAGATTGCCATTTTTGCTGCGACAGGATACTAACCCAGTGGTAACTGAAAATCATCGCCTAGCCTCAAATGTACAAATGAAGATGGCATGAGGGCACTGGGGTTAGCTGACCCCAATGAAAGTTGGAAAACCAGCACTATCTAATCTAGCTTCGTCAATTTTACCTAGCTCCGTCAATTCACAATGGTCATACCAAGTTTTGGGGTGCTTTGACATTTAGCGAGAAATCATTACTAAATCAGTTTACAGGGAAGTACTCTGCTAGTGATTCATCTACACAGAAACCTGAAACATATCTAGAAGAGATGAAACAAATTACCGGAAAGCGTGGGAGCGACGCACAGAGCCAGGAGATGCTGCCGACAAGGCAGAAGCTCTTCTCTTAGCAGGAAGAGCCTTCTTCTTGTTCTTACTTTGGGAGTGGCTTTGATCAGCATCATTTCTGCTACTAGAATCAACTGACATCATTGGCGGAGATGAGATTGGTAGAGGGGAAGCATCTGGACAAACAGTTGTGCTTACAGGAAGAGTCCCTGTGGAAATCAAAGTAATCAAAATCAAAGATTTTAAAGATGAAAGCTTATGTGCACGGTTCATGAGAGCATACAAAACCCAATCTTGTACGTGAAAATAACGCACTGGATCATTCCGAACATCTACATCTGATTTCAGCAATCCTCAAACACCAAAATCAAAGAGTCACGAATGTACACATGGTTACTGGGAGGAAACAGGCATGTTTAAGCTTACCAACACAGAACAGTAAAGGGTGGACATGCAGATTGTTTGTTGCACTGATTTGAGATGTTTATGAACTTATGCTCGTTGCAAAAAAACTAAATATTGGGTACCGTTCATCAAAGCAGCCTGGATCCTTTCTCGGGTTATTCTTACAAACTTGGGTAGATCGTTAGCGAGGTTCAAATCCTTCAGCAGCTCCTCAGAGTCTTTGTCAAAGTTCAAGACCATCGAGAACTCCTTCTCGGGAGCTTGCGAGTCAACTTTGTCAAAGATGAATCTCACACCTTGAGGAAAACAGCGCAATTGTCAGGAGGAAACAACGTGATTTTCCTTCAGCACAGCACTAGAAGTTACCGGTTTACCTCGTACTTCCTCGACGACCTGGAAGCCAGCAAACTGCTGGTACCATGAAACAGCTTTGTCTATATCTTTCCTCCACTGTCCATCTTCACTGTCCTTCGTTTCGAGAGCCTCGGCAGCTGCCACGGTACGTGAACTTCGTCAATGTATGGTCTATGTAGGCACAGTTTAATCAAGGAAATTAGTGCGACAAGCTACACTGCTTCAACAGTATATATACCACAGCAAGCATTAACTCCCCAAATGGCAAAGTAACGATATCGAAGTTTACCATCGAGTGCACGTGATACGACCGCGGCATGCTGGACTCTCCTGTTCCTCTGGTCGGCGACCGTGTTCCTGAGCTGCTCGCTTGCGGCAGCCGAGGCCGAAATCGACTCCCTAATGCGCTCGCGTTTCCTCTCCTTGGCGATTTTAACTGCAGAGTTGACACCCAGATTTAGCCATGACCAATCATCCAGGAGCTCACGGGTACACGCGGAAAGGACGGCGTGCAGCATCAGGTGAAAGGAATGTTCATAGTTCATCCAGGGTGTGCAGACTTACGCGACAGGGTTTGCGCTAGGTCAGCCTCCAGGTCGCGGAGCTGCTTCTGTAGCCCGGCGAGGTCCCCTGCGATGCGACACGGAGAAGAAACCTCGCCAATATCAGAGGGGGAAAAGCCGCAAATTTGCAGAATTTCATTCGGCGAGCGGAAATCGCCCGCATTCGGCGCCGCCGGTTGAAAAGGGGAGTGAGGGAGGAAGGAGGGGGGCGTGCCTTTGCGGTCGAAAGTTTGGTGGGCGCCGGAGCGGGCGGAGTGCAGGCCGGCGCGGAAGGCCGCCCAGGCGGAGGGGTCCCGGCCGGCGGCGATCTGCCGCTCGCAAGCCGCCCGCTGCGCCGGCAAGTCCGCCTGCATCTTCGATTCGGACCCCGCTGCTGCCATCTCCTCGAGCGGGCGCGCGAGTCGCAGCGCAGGGAGGCGCCGCCGGCGTTGAGAGTTCAGCGGCGGGGGAGTAGGAACTCGCTTCTTCTGTCTCTGTGTTATTTACATTTCTGCCCCTCCCTGGGTTTAAGCTGCTGGCTTTCACATTCTCAGCCAGGGCCCACTACCCAGTGACATGGGCTAGTCAAACCTGGACAAAGATTTTTCTAGTCTGGGGCACAAGTGACCCATTAAAATGTGATTGCAAAAGGGAAAATATATCTAATTTTAGGAACATCTCTAATGTTATTAAGTATGCACAACTGAAATATAACAAAGATAGGAACATAAAGAAATACATACATAAGGAGTGATTGCAACTCCAAAGATTTTCCATGAAAGTAGTGTTTCTATTCGTCATCTCAACAACAAAATGCCAAAATATCTATATTTCTTTCAAAAATATAGGTATTTTCGGGAAACTTTGAAGAATACTCCGCCGGTGTTTGCATCGAGGCAATGCTAATCGTTACACAATCCTAGGTTAACTTAACCAGTATGTGACCCACATACATCATGGACCCGCTAGACGAGCATCTTGGCCCACCAGAAAATATATATCGTGCTAGATCTCGGGTTGATGCGCTCCTGAATGCCAACGGGAAATTCGCCAATGTTTGTCCGTCATGGCTTCGTTGATGCACCGTTGAGTTGAACTTGCGGTAGGTGATCGCCAAACGATGAATGTGGTGCGTCCGATTTGATGGCTACAAGTCAGTATAATTGAGATTTTTCACGTTGGCCATAAGGGTCTTTCAATGTGTTGCAACCTCGTGTCTCCTCTCCTATATGCACACACATGTGACATGTTGTGATAATCTTCATCCGGTGATACGAGCATCTCTAACAACGAAAAAAATCCCTCTCTCTCCCGCGACCCGCGCACCCCCCCCCCCCCCTCCGCGGCGGCCGGGCCGCACCCTCTCCCGGCCGGCGCTCCCCTTCCCCTCGCGCTCCCCCCTTGTCGCCGCCGTCGGCGGGTGCCGGCGGGCCTTGCCTGGGCGGAGCCGGCGGCAGCGGGGTCGTCCTTATACGTGGCGGCGCTGGGGGTGTGGGGACATTGGCGGGCGGCGGTGCACTTCGGCGGCCAGCGGTTTGGCGCAGCGGGGTGGAACCCGTGCGTCAGGTGGTGTGGAGGAGTGGTGGGGCAGCCGTTGGCGGCGGAGCTGCGCAGGCGGACGGCCAGGGCAGGGCCTGACCGGCCCAGATCTGGGCCCAGTTCGGGACCCGGAGGGGCTGGGCTAGAGGGCTGCGCATGGCGCGCCGGTGGTGCTCCCTGGAGGTGGAGTAGGTGCGACGACAGTGGTTTGGTGACGGCGGCGCTCCGGCCAACCTGCTGCAACGTGGTAGTGGGGTCTTTGCGGGCCCGTTTGGACCCGGCCGGGCGGGTTTGACCTCGCTGCCATGTCCGGTCGGCTACCGCGAAGGCGGTGGAGGTAGTTCCCTCCCGCTCGACTGAGGTGCTGCTACCCCCGACCTGGTTGCCTCTCGTCTCTACGTCTCGGCCCTGCTCCGACGACCACAGCGCGACAGCGAGGATGGCTTCAGGATCGCGGTGGCGCGTGCTGGTGGGCGGCAAGTTTGGTGGAGCACATTGAATCGTCCGGGTTTGTGGGTTGGTGGATGGGAGAAATCTTGTCAGCAGGCCCGACATTGTCGCGGTGATGCCTCCGGGTGTCGCCTTGCCTTCCTGAAGGGCGGCGGTAGTCCCTCCTCCCCAATCCCTTTCGCGTATCGGGGGAAACCCTAGGACTAGTCCGGGCGGTAGTGGCGTCGTCGTCACTTACCTAGTTGAAGGTGTTGCTTGATACGCGGCGCTTCGGCGTGCTAGGAGTGTGGTGGCATTCTCCGAAGGGCGCAGCGGCTGCGAGTTGTTCTTGTTCTTGTCAAGCTGCCGGTGTTGGCTTTGTTTTCTCTTTGTTTTCTCTTGTTTTTCTTTTTGGACTTGGTTGTGCTGCAGCCCCAGCGTGCTTGATGTATCGGTTGGTTGCTATATTAATATAGCTGGGCGAAAGCCTATTTCGAGGAGGAATCTGGGCATATGGCTAAGATGTTGTCTTCATGCTACAAATTTTAATTTTATGTTGTCGTGTTTGTTGGTTTTTCATTATGTTGCGATTGATTTTCTTAAATATTTTGTTGTGATCAATGAAGCAAGCTCTAAATGATGCAACAATTTTGCGGAAAACACTCACCCAATTTTTGGAACCCTCTCTTTCTCTACAGTGCTAAGAGGCGACTCGGGCTCTCCCGGCGGCCGCCGGCGTATCTGTAGGATTCCTCGTCCTCCGCCGGCCGCGGCGGCGGCGGGAGGACGGGGAATCCCTAGATCTGAGTTCCGACGTTGTAGACATGGGGCTTGTGGTCGGCACCGGCAAGGTGGGGTGGTCGGCGTCGTCCTTTTGCTGTTCCGTGGCCTCCCTTCTTCAGCGTCGTCCCCGACGAGGCTGCTAGGTTGCAGCTGCGCTTCCCTTCGGTCGATGCCTTCTCCGGCATCGGCGGGAGGCTGGTGCTGGGTGTACAGGAGATCCGGGCTTCAGATCATCAAGGAAAACGCTCGACATCGACGGCTTGGTCATCGGTGGTCTTGGCGACGGTGTGGTTCTGGCGGTGTTCCAGCGTTTCTCTTCTCCGCCGTGCGAGTCGGAAGACTGAGGATGGTGACTTCCCGACCGCGGAAAGGCTACTCTTCGTCAAGGAGGCGCCGACTCGTGAGGAGTGCGGTGGCAGTGGCGGATCGACGCGTCTCTGTCTCGCGGCGGCGACGGCGAGGTGCTGGATCTTCAGGGACTGGGTTGTAATATCTATGTTTTCTAAGGATTGTACTGCTAGACTTGGTCCTTTTTAATAGATCTGGGGTCTTTTCGCAAAAAAAAAATGATGCAACAATTTTAGCAATTTTTATAAAAGGTAACACTAAATTATTGACATACCAATCTTGGTTGAAAAGCAAATTTCTAGGACACACGTTTGATTGAAAAATCCCAATTGCTAAAAAGTGCTTGGATGCTGATTAGCATTCTGAGCACTCGTATTTTGTCCGTCCGATCCGCCGATCAAAACTCGTCGTGAGTTTCCTTCCGACAGAATCCCACCTGGCTCCGTCCCGCACGCCCCACCTACTAGGATCCCCGCAAGCCTCAGGAACTGGCTTCCGATGCGCCGCCAGCCGCTAGCCTGGTTCCCCGCGCGCCTCGCGCTGCCCACCACCGTCCCGGTTCTCCCGCGCGCTACGCGCCGCCCGTCGTCGGCCCGCTTCTCCCGTCACCGGCAGGTTCCCCTGCGCGCCACCGGACCGTATCCCCAGCGCGCCGCCGCTCTAGGCCCCGTGGCAGCCGGTCCAGACCCCATCCCCGCCCCCAGGGACCCAGCCCCGGCCATCGCGTCTGCGGTGATCGCGTTTTGTCGACCTGCGCGCTCGGTGGCTCAGGCTGATTCTCTAGCGGGGATGGAGGAAACGACGAGGCAGAGCTATTACATCGATCAGATAAACGCTGGAGAGGTCTTGGCGGCGGCACGACGCGATGGCGTGGCGGTAGGGGAAGCAGGACGGCAAATGCGGTAGGAGGTTGGGGATGCAAGGAGGCGCGTCGGAAGATAGGATGCGCGTCGGCAGAGGAAGCAGGAGCCGGCGGTGCTCTTGCAAGAAGGTGGAGGCGAAGGGACGGGGTTCACGCGGAGGAGCAGGCGAGGCCGCGCTCGGCGCTCTGCCACAACAGTTCGTTGTGAATCCATTCCGGATCTTATCTCCTCACTTGTTTTGCAATTTAGCCCTTCAACTTCAAGGATATTATGCACCATTTATCCCCTCAACTTTTGTCGGCAGTATTATTGGTACCATGTATGATCTAAGTTGCAGTTTTGGATCAACAAATTATCCCCTACAATTTTGCGAAGTTGCATTCTACAACATATAAATTATTGCTTCAGGTTTATTCTAAGTTGAATTTTGCCGATGGTATTATTGGTTTCGCGGATGAGCTAAGTTGTATTTTGCACGCGATAAATTATTCTCTCACGCATTTGTTAAGTTATGTTTTGTAGATCCCAGATGCTAAAAAGTGCTCGGATGCTGCTTTGCTGAACGAGCACTCGCGCGCTGGCCGTCGGATCGACTCGATCATGCCTCTGGTCCCCGTTCTTTCGGGACGTCGCCTCCCCATCTCTTCCCACCACGGTTTGCTCCCCCTGGGGCGCCGCCGCCAACGCTACGCCCACAGCCGCAGCCAAGCCACCGCCCCCGTCCCTCTTCACGCTCGACGAATGCTTGCCGCCGTCAACTTCTCCCCCAAACCCACCTCCTCCGACCTCCTCCCCGTTGCTGGCTCCCTCTCCCACTGCCCCGCAGGTAGCTGCTCCCCGTCATGGGACCTCTCCCGCTACAGCGCCTCGGCACCGAGGTCCCCCATAGACGGTGTCGGGAGCCGCGCCCGCAAGGAGATGCATGCGCTTTTCCCCGCGCCGCCGAGTCCCTGTACGCCCCAGTTTTGGAACGACGATCATGGCCATAGAGACGCCCTCAGGTGACCCCTGCGCCGCTGGCAGCCGCTCCACTTCATCGGACCGCTCCCGTGATAGGGCCTCGGCGCCCGAGTCTCCCATAGACGGGGTCGTGGAGCCGCCCTAGAAGAAAATGCTCGCACTTCCCGTGCTGTAGAGTGGTTGTTCGCCCTCGCCTCGGAACGACGACCATGGCTGTGGAGGAGCCATCGCCGGTGACCACTACGGTGGCAACTGCTAGGACGAAGCTAGCGGCAAGCGAAATGAATCACATGTGGCAAGAATTGGAGGAATTACTCTGAAACGCACGGGAGAATGGGAGATGGTCAGATGGACAAGAGCCTTATCCTCCTTTTGCATGTTTTTCTGCAAGATCCATCCATTTGCAGTAATTAGCAAAACAATCTAAAATAAATCATCCTATGCCAATTTTTCTAGATAAAATCCTATGATTTATGGGATATCCCAAATTTATCCATCTCCCATTTGTTCATCGTCCTGTGCTAGCTCTGTCCCGCCACTATTCGGCCTGGCTCCACGGATGGTTTGGCACCACTGATCTCAAAGCGACAACACCTTCGACTTCTTGCAGCTTGCGATCGTCCTTGGGTCATGGTTCTGTGTTGATGGAGGTGAAGTTGTACTTCGCAACGGTAGTGGCCCCGAAGATAATAAATTGTTTATCCACACATGTGTTAAGTCGTATTCCGTCATGATATAATTGGTTCCAGAAATAAGCTAAGTTGTATTTTGCACACAATACTTTGTTCTCTTACACATTTACTAAGTTGTGTTTGTACACAGTAAATTGTTGCTTCACACCTTTACTAAGTTGCATACCCATTATCTCTAGGTTGTATACCCTTTTGCTCTGTATACCCCATATGTGAATTTACCTCTGTGATCTAAGTTGTATTTCGCACACAATAAATTGTTCGCTCACAAATTTGTTAAGTTGTGTTTTGTAGATCGTAAATTGTTGCTTCACACATATACTAAGTTGCATACCCATTATCTCTAAGGTATACACACTTGTGCTAAGTTATATACCCCATGTAACTCACATATGTAGTAAATTGCATACTCATTATTTCTAAGTTCATATACCACTAGTCCTAAGTTGCATACACATTGTTGCTAAGTTATATACACCTTTGGTGATAAGTTGCGTACCCCATATGTGAAGTTGTGTACCTCTACGCGAGAGTGGAAACAACTGGTCGTACCTGTAAGTACCAGTACTCCTCGTCTAAGTTGTCTACAACTAGTGCTAAGTTGCACGAGTTTCCTATCGCGATGTCACAAACTCTCTTCACTTCGCTCAATTCGCTCTTGTTACTGACATATGCCGATCTAGACAGAACACCCACATCTCGGCACCATCCTAGAGCTCCCACCTAAGCACCATTGGTATCAAAGCGATGTCCCATTCGATTTCTTGCACCTCGCATAGCGCCTTGTGTTTTGGCTCGTGGGATCGGCCACATTTGTGTTCATCAAGATAGAGTTGTGTACCTCGAGGTGATAACTGCCACGAAGAGAACACATTTGTTTCTTCGTACATGTGACTTATTGTATTTTTCTTTGCGGTATTATGGGTTCCACATATGAGCTAAGTTGTATTTTCACACACAATAAATAATTCAGTCAACACATTTGCTAATTCATGTTTGTAGGCAGTAAAATGTTACTTCACAGATAATATAAGTTGCATACCCACTATTTATAAGTTGTATACCTACTAGTATTAAGTTGGATGCTAACTCTTGTTAAGTTGCATATACACTCTTGTTAAGTTGTATGCCAACGATGGTTTAGTTGCATTCATTGTCCATTATAGTTTCACCTTGTTTAAGTTGCCTACCACCGCGTCTAAGTTGTGTACTATTCGGTTACGAAGTTGCATTTTTGTTACTAACAAGTTATATGGTTACCAATGATACTGGAAATTATGGTGGACAACTAGTAGTGCAATGTTGCAAGTCTCATTGCCATAATTTTTTTGTGCATTGTTGCTAAGTAAGTATCTTAGAAACTAAGTTGGATATAAAGTACACAAAAAATAGGGGACTATCTATTTAGCACCTGAGTGTTTTTATTTTCGTCAACACTCGAATTTCTTTTAACCAATCAGAAGACGTGTCTTTATTTATTTTTCCTACTTTCCCTTTTTCTTGCTTGTTTTCGTCATGTTTCTCCCTCGATTAAAATACCAGGCGAGCAGAAAAAACCGGGACTGTGTTGAATCTCCCTACGATAAGTAATGGGCTAAACAATCCAACAAGCTACACATCTCGTCTGCCTCTTGAACAACAAGTCTGTTGCTTTCCATTTTTCTCAGCAAACCGGAAAAAGGGAATACCTCATTGTCTGGAATCGGAAAAAAGAAGATGGAAGAAAGATATGGGAAAGAAGGAAGATCTAGATTGGCCACGAAAGAAACCAATGTGCATCATGGATCTCACGTAAAACTTCCCAGATTCTTTTACCCGATGACAATCTTTGTTTCTCCATTTGAATATGAAGCCAAAATTTGTCCATTCATGTGCCAGCAACATACAAAACCACCCCATCAACATGATATTTCGGTGGATCAGCAACATGGTTAACCTTTTTGACATCAACGTTGATCTTGTCTTCTGAAAACACAAACAACAAAAAGAGGAGATTTCTGGCGAACCAAAGAAGTGCAGACTAGTTTTCTTAGCATGGCATGGAAGTTCAGTGTACAGTCAATCTCATTTTAGTTAGTGGAGTTTCGCTGTAAGTGCAAGGCTAAAATACTTAGGATTTACAGTAATGTTACACTGTAAATACATACCAACTTTTTTAGGATTTACCATGCATTGACAGTGAGCATTGAAAATGAAAGTGCAGACTAAAATATCTAGGATTTACAGTGGTGTTACACTGTAATTACATACTAATATGATTGTAAGTATAGTCCAATTTTCTTAGGATTTAGCATGCATTATATTTATAATGGACATTAAAAATGTAAAAGTGCAGGCTAAAATTAATTAGGATTTAGGGTGCTGTTACATTGTAAGTACTGTACAGTCCAATTTTCTTAGGATTTTGCTATATGTTTACTGTGGGCATTAAAAATGTACATACATTGTAAGCAATGAGTCCTAGCACTGTATATACAAAAATAAATAAATGTAGATACACAAAGGTAAGTACATTGTATATAAAAAATGTCAAATTTTTATATACACTCGTACTACACTACAAGCCACCTGTACATACATGGCATATATACCAAAAAAAGTGTAAACCTGACCTGTGTGTATAGTAGTGTAGATGACATTACATACAAAAGTACACACTCTGTACATACAGCTATATCACCTTGCATATACAGCATCTCCACTGTAAAACAAGGAACTGCACGTTATTATACAACACTTCATTCTAGTATAAAACTGCTGCAAAACACTCTGAAAAAAGGACGAAATCCACCATTATTCTGCCCATTTGAACAATTCCACCCCCGCCCCTCCAAAAATTGTCCTCATGGGACTACTCCCCTGACACATGATGCTACTAAAATACTGCCCAAAACATACGCAAAACACTTCCATCCACTTGAGGCTACTTGATTTCACCCGCACATGAACATCCATAAGCATCCACGAGGGAAAATCCACACACTGTTCACAATACCCTAGAGAGCAAAAACATCTAGCTAGAAACCTACACGCGAATCTCCTACACGCTCACGGCCTTGTTGTTGACGCGCAGCGATGAATGAAATTTTTGCAGCGGACCTCGACATGCAGCGATGGAGAAACTTCTGTGGCCTTTTCCCCCCCGCACCTTGTGGAAGGGCGTGGAACAGAGAAAAGAGAGTACATGAGAAATTGGAAAGATAAAAGTCAAATTGAAAGATAGATAAAGATTAGACAAAAATGAGGTAAAATGGCCCACACGTTAGAGAAAGAAAAATTATCATTATCACGCAGCAACAGCTTAAAATGATAGTCCAAATGGCCAACACGTCCAAGTATTATCGCATGGGAAAATTATTAAAAGCCCATCCCAAAAAAAGAGAACATTTGATCAGCCCGAAAACAAAAGCAAAAAAAAAAAAAGCGAACAAAAAGGGGAGAGAAAACCAACAGCGATCCACACCACAAAAGAAAAATCGAAGGAAGGAAATAGAAAACAAGCGATCGTATACGCAGACAATCTGCGAAGAAAAAAATCGATTGTTGCCGAATTGAAAAACAACCGGGTGCAAGATAGCAAAAGTGAAAAATAGTCAAATCAACTTTTTGTAGGAAGTTGCTTTGCTACAATACTAAGTTGATTTTCCGTAGCAACAAAGTTGCTTTTCGAAAATCAAAATTGTCGAAACATATACAAATAAGATCTTGTTTCGAAGATCTCATCGTGAGGGGCATAACAGTGAAAACGGAATGCAGTTCCGATACACAGTTTAAGAGTAATGACTTTTTATTTCCTTTGTATTGAAATTAAATGCGCATGTGCTGTTTTTTAGATGATTCACGTGAGTTGTCCTTAACTTTCCTTTTACGGATATAAAAGTATTTCGTTTTAGGGGTGAATGCTAAGATGGACAAACTAGCATCCGGATGCTAGCTAGCTGTGTCCTTGAAAAATTGTCATATTTCAATTATCTCCCCTTCCTGTTAAAGTGTTCACTTGCACGCAGGCCCGGCCCTAGGGGGGGGGGGGCGGCCGCCCTGGGCCCCCGAGACCGAGGGGCCCCAAGTCCTGGCTAGCTAAGAGCAGCGGCGGAGGTCATCTGGGGCGCCATTACAGCCTGTGTCGAGGTTTTCTCTAAGGACGAAGCGTTATGCACCTAGTGGGCTGGGCCCTTTGGTTATTTAGGCTTTTTTTCTTGGTCAGCTCGGGCCCTATTCTTTTAATTTGCTATACGCCTGTACATCTGGTGAAGTGGTGATTAAGTTCCGCTCAAAAAAAAATCTGGTGATTAAATGGGTCGGGCTGTTGCAGCTAATTAACACACCGCACCTTAAAAAAGGAATAGTACTGTAATTAAAACTGCTGCATGGAGGATTTAGCACCTTATGCGCACATCAAACGAGAGATCAGTTTCAACTAAAAAACAAGATTAAAGTCACGGTAAAAAAAGTTGAGAAGTGCCAAATTTTGGAGCGAGTCAAATAAAGAAGCCCATAGGCTTGCTCAAAGATTTCTGCATGAAAATATGGGTGTGTCTATTTCTCACTCCACCAAGAGCTAATTTCGTTCACAGTCAAATGATATTAATAGATTTAAATTATAACTTATGTTACAAGTCTTAATTAACACGAATCACGAAGCAAATCTAATGATATACAACTTGACAAGCACAAAGCTAGCTCAGAACTAGCAAATCCCTAAAGATAGAGGTTGCTATACTTGAAAAAAAAAACTGCTAGAGGACCAATGGAGTTTAGCACCATGACGTGGTTCTAGTCAGAGTTGACGTGATAATTGGTAAGATGGATATTTTACATACCACATCTGCAATTTTATCTAGGAATGATGAAAACTTTTTTGAGAACAGGCATTCATTATCCGCAATTAATATTATAATAATTTTATGTACCATTTAAAATGTTTATTTCTAAAATGTTTATTTATAAATTACCATTTGTTGCTTCTAGGGCCCTAAGTTTTAGTTTGGCCCTGGGCCCTTAAAATCTCAGGACCGGCCCTGCTTGCACGTAAGAATTTATTCGGAAACTCCTGGCTGGATAGATACGATCGCGCGCGTCGAGACAAAATTTGCCGGAAATCTATTGTTTACCACTTTGGCTCGTCGGAAATCGGAAAGCTCAATTATCGCAGCCACACGTATTTTTCCTTCTTCTCCTGGGCGCGCGGCGTTCGTTCCCAAGAAGCAACAGCCACCGATCCGAGTCTTCTTGTCCGCTTCCCGCCGCGCGCGCGTGAGGCCTCCACGCATCCGGCGCCGGATTCTTTCACGCCTCGCTTCCCACCACCACCATTCCATATCTGTCACAGAGATAGGAGCATCGTCGTCCATGGCGGCCGCCGCCCCGGTGGCCCCCGGGAGCGGACGCGTCGGCCGGCCGCGGGCGCCACGGGTGGGGCTGGGCGCTGCAGGAGCCGCGGCGGCGGCGGCGGCGGGGGAGGGGCCGTCGTGCCTCTACGTGGGGCCCATCGAGACGGCCAGCCAGGAGAGGCTCGAGGCGCTCTACCGCCAGGTTCGCTCTCGCTCCTCTTCTTTGCTCCATTACAGACTTGCAGTTAGGAACCCGTTAACAATACCCAACACTTCACTTTGATTGATACTCGTCACCATGTTTTCGAGTGGTAACTGATTAAAAGCAGACATCTTTGGTTCTGCTCCTGTTCTTGCTCCCATCCCATCAGATTATCCCACTGGCCAGTTAATTACTAGAAAGTTCCATTACAGTTAGGAACTTGCAAAGCTGGAACGTTTTTTTGTTTCTGTAACTAATACGCAACAATAAAGTTTGATCGATAGTGTTCACCATGTTTCTACTGCTAACTGATCTAAAAAAAACTGATCTGCAGTGCGGCCTGCTGTATATTTGAGCCAATTCATCACCATGTCTAATTGCATAATCCTACGTCCTTCATGGCAGGCCAGGGATTCATACTACAGTGGCGAGCCTCTGATTGTCGACGACATGTTCGACAAGGTCGAGGTAAACATCACAAGCCTTAAACCAAATTCCGCGTGTACCTATCTCTGCACACACCAGCTGCTGCTGCTCAATTTTCCTCCACCGAATCACGCGCGCGTCCTCTTAATAATTGCCAGCTCAAGCTCCGGGTCTACGGCTCCCCGTCGGTGGTAAAATACCCCCGCTGCAGCCTCAAGCGGCAGTCGGCGTACGCGGACGCCGAGGTAACCTTTCTCTGAAGATTAACCCCAGTCTCTATCACACACTTCATCCCATTTAATTTAGACATGCAGACTCACGGTTCGTTGTTCTGATTGGCGTTTGGGTGTAGGACAGGAGGACAACTCGTTGATTATGGCACTGTCGAGCATCTGGATGCTGCTGCTCCTGTTCGGTACCTCCGCTTTGTTGGTCCCAACCTTCAACACTCTGAGCCGGGCGTTTGGGGATGCGTTCGGGACGAGGTTTCTCTTGTATGGCGCCAAGTCCCTTGACGGGATAACCAGGGCGAACGACATGGTTTTGTTCGGGTTGGGCTATATTGTTGGCTATCCGATTGCATCTGCGTCATGTAAGAACAGTTCTTAAGTAGTCATCTTATTTTTTTACCATTACCAGCTGTACCCGTTTAATGTTCAGTCTGTGAGACTGTGTTCCCCACAAATCGTAAATCATCTCTTTGTGTTCAGTTGGTGCACTCCAAGGCTTGCTGACAAACAATGTGGTTGCACTAAAAGGATCTTGCCCAAATTGTGGAGAGCAGGTCAGGTTCACTCCTAGCTGTAGCCCGACATGGCTCCCTTTAATGTTAAATTGTTTACCCGACAAAAAATGTTAAATTGTCGATCCATATTTCTTGGAGCACATCTTTTTGTTCATCTGAGTAATTAAAGAATGTTAATGCTAGGTCTTTGCATTTGTTAAGACGGATAAATCCGTTAAAGCACCCCACAAGGCAGAATGCCATGTCTGCGAGTGCCCGTTGGAGTACCGTACTAAAATCGAGGTATGTGAACTACCTGTAATTTTCATTTTCATACAGCTTTTGCAGTAGGAAATAGCAATGTGACTCTGATTTAGGTTGGTAATTAACAATGCTTGAATAAAAATCATTTTTTTTTAAATCTTGCACCGTAACAAACTTTGCTATCCATTTTATCTACTAGTACTCTCTTGAAATGGAGTGATAGTTAAGCACGTCCTGGCTCTTCCATGTGCCACATTTGACACTCACAATCAATACAGTATTATGTCACACATACTTGAATGGACATTTCAAATAAGTAAAGGAGCCTAACTTCAGATTTTGAAGTTTTCATTAAACCGGCTATTTTGAACGCACTTGAATGAAACTTCAAAATAAGTAAAAGAGCCTAAATTCAGATTTTGAAGTTTCAACTAACCTAACAATTTATACAGTATATTTTGTGACAGTGTAAAATATCATATCCGGTCTTCTTTTTTGACATCCCTTCGCAGAGATCTCTGTCTGGACCTAGAAGGAGCTGGGTTTATGGCCGTGTTTACATGGCGAAGCAAGGACATCCTAGGAAACGAAGATGGATAAAGGACTAGAAATCCATTGCTAGTTGTCAAAGAAATAGATCCATATTTATCTTACTGTTACTTGCCCGCTTGCCCTGTAATCTTACCACTCTGAAGTGCTTATTGTTCTCTCCGTTGATCAAATCAAGTATTTTGTAAAGCAGCCATCATTCTTTCCAGAGATATCCAAACTCTGCAAATGAACATTTGATCAAAATGATGAAACATTATTAATAATTGTGTCCTTTTCAAGTATTTGCTGAGTCAGGATGCGATTCTTTTGATTGATTTGAAGTGCATGGAAAATGCTTTGCTAACTTTATTTGTCTCTGGATAAGCATCGAACTAGCATGCTAGTATCACAAACATTGTCCTTTACGCAACATTTGTAGTTTATGCGGTCCTGGGGGACCTGTTGAGATCCGGATCCTTCAAGATCCTCACTTGCACTACCGGTGTTGCAGAGTGAATAGTGTAGCTATGTCTGGTGATGCCGTAGTGGTCGGTACAAATAGCGCCCGCCGCTTAGTAGCTGTCTGTGGATGTTGAGGCTGTTGCTGGTGAAGGTGAGAGCGCTAGCTGTTAAGGTTACTCCAGAGCTCAACAATTACGATGTCAAGTATACGATACGAGTGAATTTCAATTGGTTGATTCCGATGCAATTCCTTGGTTGAAATTAAGAGCAACAGTTGACAGAACCGGCGTCCTGATGATACCAACTCCAAGTCATGGTAAGCTGCAGCTGCAAAAGTAGAGTTGTGAATCCAACTTAATTAGCAGACCTGGATAGATCCCAAGTACTAGTAGCTAGTTGTCAGGACCTAATCACCTAAAGGTGCAGATTTAGCAAGATATGCACCTCAAGGAAGATGTGGGGTGCCACGGGAGACAAAGGTCTCGCACTCAAGCAACAACCGAGAATTCGTTCAGGTTGATTCAAAGCCACCGGAGAAATCAACCATCTGCCTACAAGTTACTCCTCAACAAATCATCCAACGCCAAGGCAACTCATACGTGTAACATTCATTTAATTGCATGACGAGGGTAAGAATCAGCGCAAATATTCAGGAGGAGTGGAGGAATACTGACAGTATCACACTCCAGGCAAGAGGTCCGGCCAGATTCTTAAAGTCTGTCAGCGCAGCAAAAGCGATCCCAGTTTTCCTTGGCTTGCTTGCTTTGCATCCAAGATAGCAGCTTTCGTGTCCTCCCTCTCTCTCTCTCTCTCCCTCTCTAAGCCTCCCTATGATGTACATATATAAATATGATGCAATGCTTAGCTTAGGACATAAGCTTGTAAGCTCGACAGCATAAGGCTGCACCTGAAACGAAAGGGCCCCCCGTTCTCCCACATTTTGCTGCGCACCAATGGATGATGGGATGAGACAATTGAGGTATCGCTTTGAAGGAGACCTTCAGAGCTACGTTGTTCAGCATCACTACTTCCCAAGATCTTTTTATATCTTTCAGGTTTTTTTTTCAAACAACTGATATATGCGCTATTTTGCAGGGTCCGGTTCTCTGGCGTAGGACAGGAAGACCAGGGCGGCGGCCAGACCAGAACGATGCCTCCACAGCAGCAAGGCGCGCTTTTCGGAAGAGGTAGAAAGTACAAACCCCCACCATCGATCTGCACTTTCAACTAGTTTATTGTGTTGCGCGCGGATGTCATCTTGAAAAAATGAATGTTGATTTCACATTGTCAGAGCAACTGAGCAAAGGTGAAGAGTACGATGCTGCCTACGCGGCAACGGTGGCAGCGGTGGCGTACGCCATTGCTGCAATGGAGGAGGAGAAGGTGCCATCTCAAGAGAGGAAACCTGTTCCAGAAAGAGTGGCATCTCGGAAGAAGCAGGTACCGGTCCATGTGCCCGCCGCCGCAGCCCCGCCTCTCGATCTGCCACCTCCCAGGAGAGGCGAGAGCATGAAGAGGCCAGTTGATGGGAGCAAGATCTCGAGATGGTTCAGCGGTAAAGAGCAGCTCGTTGAAGATGGCGATGACGACCAACGAGGTATGTATGTGAAATCTTTTTTCCAAAAGAGTTTTTTATTATAAAAAGAGTTATGTAAAGTAAAAAAACATGTGTGGATTTTCAGGGAATGTTTCGGTGCGGAGGCCGGTGAAGATGCCGGAGCAGAAGAAGCCGGAGGGTGTAGCTCCATCTGGCCAGAACGTGGTGGGGAAGGTGGTCGACTCCGTCCCCAGCCTGGAGAGAGATCCAAGGAAGAGGAGCAGGAAGTTCGAGCAGGAGCAAGCAAATCAGAGGCCGGCTGTACCCGAGGTTCTCAACCCGAGGGCCTCGTTTCCACGGGAGAGGAAAGAGAGCAGGAGATACGAGCAGGAGACGGCGAACCAGATGGCGCCGCCGGCAGGCAGGCCATCGGGACCGGCTTATTCGAGTGACGCGGAGAGGATGGCGGCTGCGTGGGAGAAGGAGAGGATGACGAGAATCAAGATGAAGTAAGTACAGTACATATTTGAAAACACCGATGCTCTTCTGAATTCTAATCACGGCTGGAACTGAATGCCATTCTGTGTACTGCCAATCTCCAGGTACAATGAGACGATGCAAACCATTGCCGAATGGGAGGATGAGAAGAAGGCCAAGGCCAGGCGCCAAAAGGAACCCAGAGAGGTTTTCCGCTGCTCGGAGCTCATCCCGGCTATGTTCTAGCTTGCCGTTGCATTCCTTCGGATCATGATTCTCAAGCTATTTTTTTCACTGCAGGGAGATTCGGAGAGTAAGCGAGCCAAGGCGCTGCAGGAGTACAACGAGGAGATGAAGAGGATCAACAAGGTGGCCACCGCGTCGAGGCTGACGGCGGAGGAGAAGAAGAGGACCGCCGAGGGCAAGGTCCGGCAGAAGGCGGCCAAGATCCGGTCGACGGGAAAGCTTCCTCGGTCGTGTGGCTGCTTCTGAAACCATGGATGCCTGAATATGTGTGCCATTAAGCAATGACACACAGGGAGTACATCTTAGAAAAATCAGAAAAACTACGGCACTATATTTATTACTACTGCAACCAATCAAAACTACATTAAGAATAATGACATCCAATAGAAAGAGCTTAACTGCTTCGTTTTATGTGTAGTTGTTAATTATAAATCTGTAATGTAGATTAATTCATGAAAAATTTTAGGTCCAAAATGTAGACTTTTCAGAACAGAGAGTACACGATAAGAGCATCTCCAACAATTGTAAACGGTGGCCGTGCCCAAAAAACCGCTTTGCGGCACGAGGCAAAACAATTCCTCTCTGCGATGCATCTTTGCAGCACACACTTGGGAGTGCCGAAAACTTGAAGTCGCACGCACAACCCAACCGCCATCCTGAAGCCACCTGCGTGCGACATGCTCCCTCCCTCCGCCACAATCGCAGGCCAAATTCTGGCCATACCGGGTGGATCTGCCACTCCCCCAACCTCCCAATTCATCTCATATCTGACCGCAGATGTCGGAGTAGTTCCGCCGCCTCCTACAGGCTACAGCCACCCGATCCGCTGCCGCTGCAAACCCTTTCCCCGCTGTTGTCCACGGGCAGATGTTCGTGGCTCCACAACCGCAAGTCACACCGGGATCGTCAAAGTCGCTTGCGCCACCGCTAGCAGCCAACGCAAAGCCAATAAGGAATCACCATGCTGAAGTGAATCTTTGGCAGAAGATCAGCATTATGCTACGAGGCAAACTTCCCGGCTCGAAAAAGGTCAGATAGAGACTCCGCTCGAAAAAGGTCAGATAGAGACTCCGCTCGGGTCGTTCCCCTCCAGGACGACTCGGGGCGGAACCCTACCCCCACCGCCTTCCCCTCCCCCCTCCTCGTCGTCCCCAGAGGCCGCCGCGTGGTCCCCTGGTGCGGCGGATGGAGGCTCGCCTCCGCAATGGGGGGATGGCCCCAATACTTGGAGGATGATGGCGGCGCGGCCCTCTCGCCGGGCGGGAGGTGATGGCGGCGGCGGCGTGGCCCCGGCTGGTGGCGCGGCCTCTCCTCACTTCCTCGCCGCAGCCTCGTCGGGCGGGCGGTGATGGGGGCGGCGCCGCGGCCCCGGAACCGGCGGCGCGGTCCTCTCCTTCCGTCCTCGCCTCGGCATCGCCGGGCAGACGGTGATGGGGACGGATCTCGTACTGCTCCTCCTCAAGGTCTGGGACCACGGCACCAAGGGCGGCGGCCCTGGATGGCGGGGACGACGTCGACCTGGTGGCATGTGGCGGGCGTCTGGTGTCGCTGACCGTGGCACCACGGTGGTGGTCTTCTCTCTCGCCGGAGGAGATCGGCTAGTTGTGTGGCTAGCCGTGGCGGATCTCGCGATCCGTCGCCTAGCTCCCGATGGCGAGGCGCAGCTACCGGTGAAAGCCGGCCCGAACTTCGGTCATGGCGGATGATGGCGGCGTGTTTCGTCGTTACCTTGTTGAAGGCATTGTCTCTGCAGTCTGCGTTCTTCGCCTGGGCTGCTACATGGGAAACCCTAGACCCGGGTCTCCCGGATCGGACGATGGTGGCACGCAAGGCTGTTCTCCCTGTTGGGGGCATCGTTTTTGGAGCAGACGACGGATGGCGGTGGTGCTGAGGTGGAGCAGTGTGTTTTTGCTGTGTCGGCGTCGTCGTGTCGCCGCGGCATGGTGCAGTGGTGTCTTGGGACGGATGCAGTGTGATGGACTCGCGCAGGATGGTGGAGTCATCTGGCGCCGTGGCGGCATCGATGGCAGACCTGGCATGGTCAATGCGATGATCTCTCTTGAATATGGAGTCGAGGAAGACGGCAGTAGCAACTTCTATGGCGTGTGCGTTGGCGTATGTTGAGAGTCTGCTTGACTGGATGTGCTTCTCATATGCTATTGGGCGACCTGGGAAGGCATTTGGTTTTTGGTTGATGTGATTTGGTGAATTGTCACCACCTTCATCCCTCTGTAGGTTTAGCGAGGCGGCTTCGAGTTTGATCTTTTGTATTGCTCTTGTAAGGTGTTGTGAATATTCTAATAAAAAAAGCCGTGTGCATCCCTTGGATGCAAAAGCTAGGGCGATATTTCCCCCATTTCGAAAAAATACGAGGCAAACTTCCCAATGTTGGTAGCGAGCAAGGCGTCACTGCCTCCTCCCTCCCCACCCGCCAACCACGCCACCGACTACTGCGGAGGAGGTTGCGCCGACAGCTGCAGCCAATGCGTTCGATGGAATAAGCAAAATTGTTTTTTTCCTTTTGTTTTTCTCGGTTTAATAGATGACTATAACTGATCAAGTATAAATTTCAGATTGAACTCTGTGAAATTTGGTTAATTTTAGTGTTGATGATGATCGGTTCATGTCAGCTATGAATGGTTCAACATTTTCACAAGATTATCACTCACAAGAATATGAGCAACTAATGAAAGATGAATAAGGAGAGGGTTTTGTTGATGGAAGGCGATATGTTGCAAACGTATCTATAATTTTTGATGCTCCATGCTTGTTCTACACCAATTTCTGTATGTTTTGTTTACATTTCGTGATACTTTTATGCATTTTCCGGAACTAACCTATTGACAAGATGCCACAGTGCCAGTTTCCTGTTTTCTGTTGTTTTTGTATTTCAGAAAAGTAGTACATGAAATATTCTCGTAATTGGACGAAACAAAAGCCAAAGTTTCTATTTTTCCGAAGCGAAGACGGAGTCCAAAGCAGAGACGGAGGGGGGGGGCAAGGCGACCAAACCACCCTAGGCGCGGGCTGGCCTTGACCCACGCCTAGGAATGGACTGGGGCCACCAGGCCTCCACCGACCTCACCTTTCCGCCTATATAAAGCTCCCGACGCAAATACCCTAAATATACAAGCCTCCGTCCATGAATAGTTCTGTAACTCCGCCGCCGTCACAAACAAGATCCGGGGGGGGGGGGGGGACAGAAGTCTCTGTTCCGGCACCCTGCCGGGATGGGGCATTGCCCCCGGAGCCATCTCCATCGACTCCACCGCCATCTCCATCACCGTTGCTGACTCCCATGATGAGGAGGGAGTAGTTTTCCCCCGGGGCTGAGGGCTCTACCGGTAGCTATGTGGCTTATCTCTCTCTCATGGTGTGATCTTTATGTGACCACGAGCTTTGTAATCTAGATGTCATTCTGCTATTCAAGTGGATTTTACTTATGTGATCTCCGGAGACTCCTTGTCCCACGTGTGTAAAGGTGGAGTGTGTGCACCGTGTGGGTCTCTTAGGCTATATTTCACAGAATACTTTTTCACTGATTTATGATTTGAGTTGGATGTCTCTATGAAATTGTGGTGTGTTAGTACCGCCTATAAATGCTCAAAGTGCAGCGCGGGGTGTTCATTAGTACTTGGGAATATATCTTTAAGATTTGCTTTTGCAGCCCTACACGATGAATGAGTGTTCATTATCTAGCCAGAGAGTAGTTCAGAGTAGCATAGTGAAGTGCTTATATTTTATTCCTTTATGATATAATTGTTGAGAGTGACCACTAGTGAAAGTATGATCCCTAGGTCTTGTTTCCAAGCATCGAATCATCGTTTATTTACTGTTTTACTTCATATTTACTTGCTGCCATATTTATTTCAGATTGTTATTACCACTCATATTCATCATATCACTTGCATTTTACTATCTCTTCGCCGAACTAGTGCTCCTATACATCTGACAAGTGTATTGGGTGTGTTGGGGACACAAGAGACTTCTTGTATCGTAATTGCAGGGTTTCTTGAGAGGGATATCTTTGACCTCTACCTCCCTGAGTTCGATAAACCTTGGGTGATCCACTTAAGGGAAACTTGATGCTGTTCTACAAACCTCTGCACTTGGAGGCCCAACACTGTCTATAAGAATAGAAGCGTGCGTAGACATGAAGCTCTTTTCTGACGCAGTTGCCGGGGAACTGGAGAAAAGTTACACCACAGAGAATTGCCTCCTGATACATCTCAAACGTATCTATAATTTCTTATGTTCCATGCTACTTTTATGAACTCACATGTTTTATACACACTTTATGTCATTATTATGCATTTTCCGGCACTAACCTATTGACGAGATGCCGAAGAGCCAGTTGCTGTTTTCTGCTGTTTTTGGTTTTAGAAATCCTACAAAGGAAATATTCTCGGAATTGGACGAAATCAACGCCCAGGGTCTTATTTTTCCACGAAGCTTCCAGAAGACCGAAAGGGTTACGAAGTGGGGCGACGAGGCGCCGCCACCATAGGGCCGCGCGGCCAGAGGGGGGCCCGCGCCGCCCTATGGTGTGGGCCCCTCGCGCCACCTCCAACCCTACCCTTCCGCCTACTTAAACCTTACTGTGACGCCGCCGCCGCCAATCCCATCTCGGGGGATTCAGGAGATCGCCTCCGGCACCCTGCCGGAGAGGGGAATCATCTCCCGGAGGACTCTTCATCACCATGATCGCCTCCGGATTGATGTGTGAGTAGTTCATCCTTGGACTATGGGTCCATAGCAGTAGCTAGATGGTTGTCTTCTCCTCATTGTGCTATCATATTAGATCTTGTGAGCTGCCTATCATGATCAAGATTGTCTATTTGTAATACTACATGTTGTGTTTGTTGGGATCCGATGAATATTGAATACTATGTCAAGTTGATTATCAATCTATCATATATGTGTTGTTTATGTTCTTGCACGCTCTCCATTGCTAGTAGAGGCTCTGGCCAAGTTGATACTTGTAACTCCAAGAGGGAGTATTTATGCTCGATAGTGGGTTCATGCCTCCATTGAATGCGGGACAGTGATGAGAAAGTTCTAAGGTTGTGGATGTGCTGTTGCCACTAGGGATAAAACATCGATGCTTTGTCTAAGGATATTTGTGTTGATTACATTACGCACCATACTTAATGCAATTGTCCGTCGTTTGCAACTTAATACTCGGAGGGGGTGCGGATGCTAACCCGAAGGTGGACTATTTAGGCATAGATGCATGTCTGGATAGCAATCTATGTACTTTGTCGTAATGCCCTGATTAAATCTCATAGTAATTATCATGATATATGTATGTGCATCTCTATTTGTCAATTGCCCAACTGTAATTTGTTCACCCAACATGCTAGTTATCTTATCGGAGAGACACCACTAGTGAACTGTGGACCCCGGTCTATTCTTTTACATCTGAAATACAATCTACTGCAATACTTGTTCTCTACTGTTCTTCGCAAACAATCATCATCTTCCACACTATACGTTTAATCCTTTGTTTTCAGCAAGCCGGTGAGATTGACAACCTCACTGTTACGTTGGGGCAAAGTACTTTGATTGTGTTGTGCAGGTTCCACGTTGGCGCCGGAATCCCTGGTGTTGCGCTGCACTACACTCCTTCACCAACAACCTTCACGTGTTTCTTACTGAGGGAAAACTTGCTACTGTACGCATCACACCTTCCTCTTGGGGTTCCCAACGGACGTGTGTCAACTGCACGCATCAAGCTCTTTTTCTGGCGCCGTTGCCGGGGACCTGAAGAAAAGCTACACCACAGAGAATTGCCTCCCACGGCAACAACTCTTTTTCTGGCGCCGTTGCCGGGGAGATCAAGACACGCTGCGAGGGGAGTCTCTCACATCCAATCTCTTTACTTTGTTATTGTCTTGCTTTACTTTATTTTATTTACTGCTTTGTTTGTTCTCTATTTCAAAAACACAAAAAAATTAGTTGCTTTACTTATTGTCTTGTTTGCTATCTCCATATCAAAAACACAAAAAAATTAGTTACTTGCATTTACTTTGTTTAGTTTGCTTTATTTACTACTGTTAAAATGAATACTCCTGAAAACACTAAGTTGTGTGACTTCACTAGCACCAATAATAATGATTTCCTATGCACACCTATTGCTCCACCTGCTACTACAATAGAATTTTTTGAAATTAAACCTGCTTTACTGAATCTTGTTATGAGAGAGCAATTTTCTGGTGTTAGTTCTGGTGATGCTGCTGCCCATCTTAATAATTTTGTTGAACTTTGTGAAATGCAAAAGTATAAGGATGTAGATGGTGATATTATAAAACTGAAATTGTTTCCTTTCTCATTAAGAGGAAGGGCTAAAGATTGGTTGCTATCTTTGCCTAAGAATAGTATTGATTCATGGACTAAATGTAAAGATGCTTTCATTGGTAGATATTATCCTCCTCGCTAAAATTATATCTTTGAGAAGTAGCATAATGAATTTTAAGCAATTGGATAATGAACATGTTGCCCAAGCATGGGAAAGAATGAAATCTTTGGTAAAGAATTGCCCAACCCATGGACTAACTACTTGGATGATCATCCAAACCTTTTATGCAGGACTGAATTTTTCTTCGCGGAAATTATTGGATTCAGCTGCTGGAGGTACTTTTATGTCCATCACCTTAGGGGCGGCTACAAAGCTTCTTGATGATATGATGATAAATTACTCTGAATGGCACACGGAAAGGACTCCACAAGGTAAGAAGGTAAATTCTGTTGAAGAAACCTCCTCCTTGAGTGATAAGATTGATGTGATTATGTCTATGCTTGTGAATGGTAGATCTAATGTTGATACTAATAATGTTCCTTTAGCTTCATTGGTTGCTCAAGAAGAGAATGTTGATGTGAATTTCATTAAAAGTAATAATTTCAACAACAATGCCTATAGGAATAATTCTGGTAACAACTATAGGCCATATCCTTCTAATAATGGTAATGGTTATGGTAATTCTTATGGTAATTCTTACAACAATAATAGGAGTGTACCCTCTGGTCTTGAAGCCATGCTTAAAGAATTTATTAGTACACAAACTGCTTTTAATAAATCTGTTGAAGAAAAGCTTGGAAAAATTGATATTCTTGCTTCTAAGGTTGATAGTCTTGCTGCTGATGTTGATCTTTTAAAATTGAAAGTTATGCCTAATGAAGATAAAGATACTAAGTTATTTGCTACAGCAAACGCCATCCAAGTTCGAATTAATGAAAATATTAGATTGATGGCTGAATTGCATGCTAGGTGGGAAAGAGAAGAAAATGAAAAACTTGCTAAAGAGAATAATGTAGCTAAAATTTGGACTATTACCACCACTAGTAATGTTGATGCCTCACATGTTGCTAAACCTCCTACTATTAATGGTAAAATAATTGGTGTTGGCAATGTTTCTACTCCTAGTACAAAGCGTACAAAACTGCCTGAAACTGCTAAAACTGCTGAAACTGTTTGTGATAAAACTGCTAAAATTTTTCAAAATATTGGGGACAATGATCCCATTGCTGTAGATCATAATGATTTAGATTTTGATGATTGTCATATCTCTGAAGTTATAAAGTTCTTACAAAAACTTGCTAGAAGTCCTAATGCTAGTGCTATAAATTTAGCCTTTACAAAACATATTACAAATGCTCTCATAAAAGCTAGAGAAGATAAATTAAAACTTGAAGCTTCTATTCCTAGGAAGTTGGAAGATGGTTGGGAGCCCACCATTAAGATGGAAGTCAATGATTTTGATTGTAATGCTTTATGTGATCTTGGTGCAAGTATTTCTGTTATGCCTAAGAAACTCTATGATATGCTTGACTTGCCACCATTGAAAAATTGTTATTTGGACGTTAATCTTGCTGATCATTCTATAAAGAAACCTTTGGGGAGGATTAATAATCTTCGCATTACGGTTAACAATAAACTTGTTCTCGTTGATTTTGTTGTCTTGGATATTGAATGCAATGCATCTTGTCCCATAATTTTGGGAAGACCTTTTCTTCGAACTGTTGGTGCTATTATCGATATGAAGGAAGGGAATATTAAGTATAAATTTCCTCTCAAGAAAGGTATGGAACACTTCCCTTGAAAGAGAATGAAGTTGCCTTTTGATTCTATTATTAGAACAAATTATGATGTTGATGCTTCATCTCTTGATAATACTTGATTCACACTTTTTACGCCTAGCTGAAAGGCGTTAAAGAAAAGCGCTTATGGAAGACAACCCATCATTTTACTACAGCACTTTTGTTTTATATTTGAGTCTTGAAAGTTGTTACTACTGTAGCAACCTCTCCTTATCTTTATTTTATTGCATTGTTGTGCCAAGTAAAGTCTTTGATAGTAGAGTTGATACTAGATTTGGATAGGCAGTTGTAACTTTGTACATATTTCTCTATATATATAAAAATTACACCGTAGGGGATTCCCCTACGGTAAAGGTGTCAAAAAAAAAAAAACTAGATTTGGATTACTGCACAGAAAAAGATTTCTTACTGTCACGAAATTGAGCAGCCCCGTCTGTACGTAACTCAGAAAATTCTTCCAATTTACGTGCGTGATCCTCCGATATGTACGCAACTTTCATTCAATTTGAGATTTTTCATCTGAGCAAGTTAAGTGCCCCAGAAAAATTCGTCTTTACGGACTGTTCTGTTTTGACAGATTCTGCCTTTTATTTCGCATTGCCTGTTTTGCTATGTTGAATGGATTTCTTTGTTCCATTAACTTCCAGTATCTTTGTGCAATGTCCAGAAGTGTTAAGAATGATTATGTCACCTCTGAATATGTGAATTTTTGATTATGCACTAACCCTCTAATGAGTTTGTTTTGAGTTTGGTGTGGAGGAAGTTTTCAAGGATCAAGAGAGGAGGATGATACAATATGATCAAGAAGAGTGAAAAGTCTAAGCTTGGGGATGCCCCCGTGGTTCATCCCTGCATATTTTAAGAAGACTCAAGCGTCTAAGCTTGGGGATGCCCAAGGCATTCCCTTCTTCATCGATAACTTATCAGGTCACCTCTAGTGAAACTATATTTTTATTCAGTCACATCTTATGCACTTTACTTGGAGCGTCTGTTTGCTTTTGTTTTCGTTTTTGTTTGAATAAAATCGGATCCTAGCATTCTTTGTATGGGAGAGAGACACGCTCCGCTGTTGCATATGAACACATGTGTTCTTAGTGCTACTTTTAATGTTCATGGCGAAGGTTGAAACTGCTTCGTTCATTGTTATATGGTTGGAAAGGGAAAATGCTTCATGTGGTAATTGGTATATTGTCTTGAATAATTTGATACTTGGCAATTGTTGTGCTCATATAGATCATGTTTAAGCTCTTGCATCATGTACTTTGCACCTATTAATGAAGAACTACATAGAGCTTGTTGAAATTTGGTTTGCATGATTGGTCTCTCTAAGGTCTAGATATTTTCTGGTTAAGGTGTTTGAACAACAAGGAAAACAGTGTAGAGTCTTATAATGCTTGCAATATGTTCTTATGTAAGTTTTGTTGTACCGGTTTATACTTGAGTTTGCTTCAAACAACCTTGCTAGCCAAAGCCTTGTACTGAGAGGAAATACTTCTCGTGCATCCAAATCCTTGAGCCAAAAACTATGCCATTTGTGTCCACCATACCTACCTACTACATGGTATTTCTCTGCCATTCCAAAGTACATTACTTGAGTGCTACCTTTAAAATTCTATTCTTTGTCTTTGCAATACATAGCTCATGGGAAAATAGCCTTAAAAACTATTGTGGTATTGAATATGTTGCTATATGTCTTATTTCTTATAAGTTGCTTGTTGAGCGGTAACCATGTTTCTGGGGACGCCATCAACTATTACACCTTTGTTGAATATCATGTGAGTTGCTATGCATGTTCGTCTTGTCTGGAAGTAAGGGAGATTTTCATGATCAAATGGTTTGAGTATGCATATTGTTAGAGAAGAACATTGGGCCGCTAACTAAAGCCATGAATCATGGTGGAAGTTTCGGTTTGGACACAAATCCTCAATCTCTTATGAGAATATTATCCGTTGTTGAATGCTTAAGCATTAAAAGAGGAGTCCATTATCTGTTTTCTATGTTGTCCCGGTATGGGTGTCTAAGTTGAGAATAATCAAAAGCGAGAAATCCAATGCGAACTTTCTCCTTAGACCCTTGTACAGGCGACATAGAGGTACCCCTTTGTGACACTTGGTTGAAACATATGTCATGCAATGATAATCCATGTTAATCCAAGCTAATTAGGACAAGATGCGGGCACTATTGGTATTCTATGCATGAGACTTGCAACTTATAAGATGTATTATGCATAACACATATGATTTATTACTACCGTTGACAAAATTGTTTCTATGTTTTCAAAATAAAAGCTCTAGCACAAAAATAGTAATCCATGCTTCCCTCTGCGAAGGGCCATTCTTTTACTTTATGTTGAGTCATTTTACCTATTTTCTCTATCTTAGAAGCAAACACTTGTGTCAACTGTGTTCATTGATTCTTACATGTTTACTTATTGCACTTGTTATATTTCTTTATGTTGACAACTATCCATGAGATATACATGTTACAAGTTGAAAGCAATTGCTGAAACTTAATCATCCTTTGTGTTGCTTCAAAGCTTTTTACTAAGAATTTATTGCTTTATGAGTTAACTCTTATGCAAGACTTATTGATGCTTGTCTTGAAATTACTATTCATGAAAAGTCTTTGTTATATGATTCAGTTGTTTAATCATTGTCTTTACCATTGCTTCGAATCACTTCATTCACTTCATATGCTTTACAATAGTATTGATCAAGATTATGATAGCATGTCACTTCAGAAATTATCATTGTTATCGTTTACCTACTCGAGGGCGAGTAGGAACTAAGCTTGGGGATGCTTGATACGTCTCAAACGTATCTATAATTTCTTATGTTCCATGCTACTTTTATAATGATACTCACCTGTTTTATACACACTTTATGTCATTATTATGCATTTTCCAGGCACTAACCTATTGACGAGATGCCGAAGAGCCGATTGCTGTTTTCTGCTGTTTTTGGTTTCAGTAAATCCTACAAAGGAAATATTCTCGGAATTGGACGAAATCAACGCCCAGGGTCTTATTTTTCCACGAAGCTTCCAGAAGACCGAAAGGGTTACGAAGTGGGGCGACGAGGCGCCGCCACCATAGGGCCGCGCGGCCAGAGGGGGGGCCGTGCCGCCCTATGGTGTGGGCCCCTCGCGCCGCCTCCAACCCTACCCTTCCGCCTACTTAAAGCCTTCGTCGCGAAAGTCCATGTACCGAGAGCCACGATACGGAAAACCTTACTGTGACGCCGCCGCCGCCAATCCCATCTCGGGGGATTTAGGAGATCGCCTCCGGCACCCTGCCGGAGAGGGGAATCATCTCCCGGAGGACTCTTCATCACCATGATCGCCTCCGGATTGATGTGTGAGTAGTTCATCCTTGGACTATGGGTCCATAGCAGTAGCTAGATGGTTGTCTTCTCCTCATTGTGCTATCATGTTAGATCTTGTGAGCTGCCTATCATGATCAAGATCGTCTATTTGTAATACTACATGTTGTGTTTGTTGGGATCCGATGAATATTGAATACTATGTCAAGTTGATTATCAATCTATCATATATGTGTTGTTTATGTTCTTGCATGCTCTCCGTTGCTAGTAGAGGCTCTGTCCAAGTTGATACTTGTAACTCCAAGATGGAGTATTTATGCTCGATAGTGGGTTCATGCCTCCATTGAATCTGGGACAGTGACATAAAGTTCTAAGGTTGTGGATGTGTTGTTGCCACTAGGGATAAAACATCGATGCTTTGTCTAAGGATATTTGTGTTGATTACATTACGCACCATACTTAATGCAATTGTCTGTTGGTTGCAACTTAATACTGGAGGGGGTGCGGATGCTAACCCAAAGGTGGATGATACGTCTCAAACGTATCTATAATTTCTTATGTTCCATGCTAGTTTTATGACAATACCTACATGTTTTGTTCATGCTTTATGATGTTTTTATGCGTTTTCCGGAACTAACCTATTAACGAGATGCCAAAGTGCCAGTTCCTATTTTCTGCTGTTTTTGGTTTCAGAAATCCTAGTAAGGAAATATTCTCGGAATTGGACGAAATCAACGCCCAGTATCTTATTTTTCCACGAAGCTTCCAGAACACCGGAGAGAGACCAGAGGGGAGCCAGGGGGCCCCACACGCCAGGGCGGCGCGGCCAAGGGCTGGGGCGCGCCCCCCTATTGTGTGGTCCCACCAGGGCCCCTCCGAGGCTGCCCTTCCGCCTACTTAAGGACTCTGTCGCGAAAACCCTAGACGGAAAAGCCACGATACGAGAAAAGTTCCAGAGCCGCCGCCATCGCGAAGCCAAGATCTGGGGGACAGGAGTCTCTGTTCCGGCACGCCGCCGGGACAGGGAAGTGCCCCCGGAAGGCATCTCCATCGACACCACCGCCATCTTCATCACCGCTGCTGTCTCCCATGAGGAGGGAGTAGTTCTCCATCGAGGCTAAGGGCTCTACCGGTAGCTATGTGGTTAATCTCTCTCTGTACCTCAATACAATGATCTCATGAATTGCCTTGCATGATTGAGATCCATATGATGAGCTTTGTATCACTATTAGTCTATGTGCTACTCTTGTGATGTTATTAAAGTAGTCTATTCCTCCTTCACGGTGTAATGGTGACAGTGTGTGCATCGTGTAGTTCTTGGCGTAGGTTATGATCATAATCTCTTGTAGGTTATGGAGTTAATTATTACTATGATAGTATTGATGTGATTTATTCCCCCTTCATAGTGTAAAGGTGACAAGGTGTATGCTATGTTAGTACTCGGTTTAAATTGCAAAGATCTATTATGCTCTAAGGTTACTTAAATATGAATGCCGAATGTTGTGGCGCTTGTTAACTCCGGCATTGAGGTGCTCCTGTAGCCCTACACAATGAATGGTGTTTGTTATCAAACAAGAGTATATGTAGCACAAAGGAAGAGAACTTATTTATTTATGTGATCAATGTTGAGAGTGTCCACTAGTGAAAGTAGGATCCCTAGGCCTTGTTTCCAATACTGCAAACACCGCTTATTTACTGTTCTGTTGCATCTTTACTCGCTGCCATATTTTATTCAGATTGCTATTACCACTCATATACATCCATATTACTTGTATTTCACTATCTCTTCGCCGAACTAGTGCACCTATACATCTGACAAGTGTATTAGGTGTGTTGGGGACACAAGAGACTTCTTGTATCGTGATTGCAGTGGTTGCTTGAGAGGGATATCTTTGACCTCTTCCTCCCTGAGTTCGATAAACCTTGGGTGATCCACTTAAGGGAAAACTTGCTGCTGTTCTACAAACCTCTGCTCTTGGAGGCCCAACACTGTCTATAGGAAAAGAAGCGTGAGTAGACATCAAGCACTTTTTTGGCGCCGTTGCCGGGGAGGTAAGGTAAAAGGTATTCACATCCTCCGACTACTAAGCTATTTTATAGCACTGTTGCCGGTGTGTGAGTGCTCGAAGCTATTTCCTTTAGATCCTGCAATTGCATCTTTTTGTCTCTTGTTTTACACTAGTAAGGCTTAATGGAAGACAACAACAAAATGAGAGATCTTTATGAACTTTATCTTGAATTAGGACATGATGTGTTTGAAGAGAAAATTAAAAAACCCATGGAACTTATGCATGCTAATGGGAATGTTATTAGTATGAATGCTTTGAACACCATTGTTGCTAATGCTATGGAAGAATTTAAGCTTGTGGAGGTCGGTTTTGATGAAAATGATCTCTTTAGTCCTCCAGGTATTGAGGAGAAAGTTTATGTTGATTATGATATGCCTCCTATTTATGATGATTATAATGATAGTGGTCTTTTGGTGCCGCCTACTATGGAGAGTAAATTTTATTATGATTATACTATGCCTCCTACACTTGATGAGAATAATAATGATAGCTACTTTGTTGAATTTGCTCCCACTACAACTAATAAAATTGATTATGCTTATGTGGAGAGTAATGATACTTTTATGCATGTGAATAAGAATGCTTTATGTGATACTTATATTGTTGAGTTTGTTCATGATGCCTCTGAAAGTTATTATGAGAGAGGAAAATATGGTTGTAGAAATTTTCATGTTACTAAAACACCTCTCTATATGCTGAAATTTTTGAAGTTACAATTGTTTTATCTTTCTATGCTTGTTGCATTATGCTTCATGAATTTGTTTATTTACAAGATTCCTATGCATAGGAAGCATGTTAGGCTTAAATTTGTTTTGAATTTGCTTTTTGATGCTCTCTTTTGCTTCAACTACTATTTCTTGGGAGTGCATCATTAAAATTACTGAGCCCATCTTAATGGCTATAAAGAAAGCACTTCTTGGGAGATAACCCATGTGTTTATTTTACTACAAGCACTTTTGTTTTATATTTGAGTCTTGGAAGTTGTTAATACTGTAGCAACCTCTCCTTATCTTTATTTTATTGCATTGTTGTGCCAAGTAAAGTCTTTGATAGCAAGGTTGATACTAGATTTGGATTATCGCGCTGTAAACAGATTTCGTCTGTCACGAATTTGGGCAGTGGTTCTCTCGTAGGTAACTCGTAAAAATATGCCAATTTACGTGCGTGATCCTCGGATATGTACGCAACTTTCATTCAATTTGAGCATTTTCATCCGAGCAAGTTAAGTGCCCTCGGAAAATTCGTCTTTACTGGACTCGTTTCGTTTTGACAGATTCTGCCTTTTATTTCGCATTGCCTCGTTTTGCTATGTTTGATGGATTTCTTTGTTCCATTAACTTTCAGTAGCTTTGTGCAATGTCCAGAAGTGTTAAGAATGATTATGTCACCTCTGAATATATGAATTTTCAATTATGCACTAACCCTCTAATGAGTTTATTTTGAGTTTGGTGTGGAGGAAGTTTTCAAGGGTCAAGAGAGGAGGATGATACAATATGATCAAGAAGAGTGAAAAGTCTAAGCTTGGGGATGCTCCTGTGGTTCATCCCTGCATATTTTAAGAAGACTCAAGCATCTAAGCTTGGGGATGCCCAAGGCATCCCCTTCTTCATCGACAACTTATCAGGTCACCTCTAGTGAAACTATATTTTTATTCAGTCACATCTTATGTGCTTTACTTGGAGCGTCTCGTTTGTTTGTTTTTGTTTTTGTTTGAATAAAATCGGATCCTAGCATTCTTTGTGTGGGAGAGAGACACGCTCCGCTGTTGCATATGAACACATGTGTTCTTAGCTTTATTCTTAATGTTCATTGCGAAGGTTGAACTACCTCGTTCATTCATATATGGTTGGAAACGGAAAATGCCGCATGTGGTAAATGGTATAATGTCTTGAATAATTAGATACTTGGCAATTGTTGTGCTCATATAGATCATGTTTAAGCTCTTGCATCATGTACCTTGCACCTATTAATGAAGAACTACATAGAGCTTGTTAAAATTTGGTTTGCATGATTGGTCTCTCTAAGTCTAGATATTTTCTGGTTAAGGTGTTTGAACAACAAGGAAGACGATGCAAAGTCTTATAATGCTTACAATACATTCATATGTGAGTCTTGCTGCACCGTTTTATACTTGAGTTTGCTTCAAACAACCTTGCTAGCCTAGCCTTGTATTGAGAAGAATTCTTCTCGTGCATCCAAATCCTTGAGCCAAAAACTATGCCATTTGTGTCCACCATACCTACCTACTACATGGTATTTCTCCGCCATTCCAAAGTAAATTGCTTGAGTGCTATCTTTAAACAATTCAAAAGTTATTACCTCTTATTTGTGTCAATGTTTTATAGCTCATGAGGAAGTATGTGGTGTTTATCTTTCAGTCTTGTTGGGCAACTTTCACCAATGGACTAGTGGCTTCATCCGCTTATCCAATAATTTTGCAAAAAGAGCTGGCAATGGGGTTCCCAGCCCCGAATTAATTAACTTTCATAAATTTACAAATAGACACTCCTCCATGGTATGTGATTGTTGGTCGGCACCCGAGGATTTGGTTAGCCATGGCTTGAGAAAGCAAAGGTGGGGAGGAGTGTCATCTAAATAAAACTAAAATAAAAAGGCACTCCTTCATGGTATGAGATTGTTGGCAGGCACCCGAGGATTCGGTTAGCCATGGTTTGTGAAAGCAAGGTTGGAAGGAGTGCCACCCAAAAATAAAATTTCATGGGAGCCGCTCTTTGAAAGTCTCGTCCGGCAAGGGGGTTAGAGTGCCCACTACCATTCGTTGACAACAACAAACACCGCTCAAAACTTTACTTTTTATGCTCTCTTTATGTTTTCAAAATAAAAGCTCTAGCACAAATATAGCAATCAATGCTTCCTCTCGCGAAGGGCCATTCTTTTACTTTATTGTTGAGTCGGCTTTACCAACTTCTTTCTATCTTAGTAGCAAACACTTGTGTAAACTGTGTGCATTGATTCTTACATGTTTACCTATTGCACTTGTTATATTACTTTGTGTTGACAACTATCCATGAGATATACATGTTACAATTTGAAAGCAATTGCTAAAACTTAATCATCCTTTGTGTTGCTTCAATGCCTTCTACTAAGAATTTATTGCTTATGAGTTAACTGTTATGCAAGTCTTATTGATGCTTGTCTTGAAAGTACTATTCATGAAAAGTCTTTGCTATATGATTCAATTGTTTACTCATTGTCTTTACCATTGCTTTGAATCACTTCATTCATCTCATATGCTTTACAATAGTGTTGATCAAGATCATGTTGGTAGCATGTCACTTAAGAAATTATCATTGTTATCGTTTACCTACTCGAGGGCGAGTAGGAACTAAGCTTGGGGATGCTTGATACGTCTCAAACGTATCTATAATTTCTTATGTTCCATGCTAGTTTTATGACAATACCTACATGTTTTGTTCATGCTTTATGATGTTTTTATGCGTTTTCCGGAACTAACCTATTAACGAGATGCCGAAGTGCCGCTTCTCGTTTTCTCGCTGTTTTGGTTTCAGAAATCCTAGTAAGGAAATATTCTCGGAATTGGACGAAATCAACGCCCAGTATCTTATTTTTCCACGAAGCTTCCAGAACACCGGAGAGAGACCAGAGGGGAGCCAGGGGGGCCCCACACGCCAGGGTGGCGCAGCCAAGGGCTGGGGCGCGCCCCCCTATTGTGTGGTTCCACCAGGGCCCCTCCGAGGCTGCCCTTCCGCCTACTTAAGGACTCTGTCGCGAAAACCCTAGACGGAAAAGCCACGATACGAGAAAAGTTCCAGAGCCGCCGCCATCGCGAAGCCAAGATCTGGGGGACAGGAGTCTCTGTTCCGGCACGCCGCCGGGACGGGGAAGTGCCCCCGAAGGCATCTCCATCGACACCACCGCCATCTTCATCACCGCTGCTGTCTCCCATGAGGAGGGAGTAGTTCTCCATCGAGGCTAAGGGCTCTACCGGTAGCTATGTGGTTAATCTCTCTCTGTACCCCAATACAATGATCTCATGAATTGCCTTGCATGATTGAGATCCATATGATGAGCTTTGTATCACTATTAGTCTATGTGCTACTCTTGTGATGTTATTAAAGTAGTCTATTCCTCCTTCACGGTGTAATGGTGACAAGTGTGTGCATCGTGTAGTTCCCGGCGTAGGTTATGATCATAATCTCTTGTAGGTTATGGAGTTAAATATTACTATGATAGTATTGATGTGATTTATTCCCCCTTCATAGTGTAAAGGTGACAAGTGTGTATGCTATGTTAGTACTCGGTTTAAATTGCAAAGATCTATTATGCTCTAAGGTTACTTAAATATGAATGCCGAATGTTGTGGCGCTTGTTAACTCCGGCATTGAGGTGCTCTTGTAGCCCTACGCAATGAATGGTGTTTGTTATCAAACAAGAGTATATGTAGCACAAGGGAAGAGAACTTATTTATTTATGTGATCAATGTTGACAGTGTCCACTAGTGAAAGTAGGATCCCTAGGCCTTGTTTCCAATACTGCAAACACCGCTTATTTACTGTTCTGTTGCATCTTTACTCGCTGCCATATTTTATTCAGATTGCTATTACCACTCATATACATCCATATTACTTGTATTTCACTATCTCTTCGCCGAACTAGTGCACCTATACATCCGACAAGTGTATTAGGTGTGTTGGGGACACAAGAGACTTCTTGTATCGTGATTGCAGGGTTGCTTGAGAGGGATATCTTTGACCTCTTCCTCCCTGAGTTCGATAAACCTTGGGTGATCCACTTAAGGGAAAACTTGCTGCTGTTCTACAAACCTCTGCTCTTGGAGACCCAACACTGTCTACAGGAAAAGAAGCGTGAGTAGACATCAAGCAGTGGACTATTTAGGCATAGATGCATGCTGGATAGCGGTCTATGTACTTTGTCGTAATGCCCTGATTAAATCTCATAGTAATTATCATGATATATGTATGTGCATCTCTATTTGTCAATTGCCCAACTGTAATTTGTTCACCCAACATGCTAGTTATCTTATCGGAGAGACACCACTAGTGAACTGTGGACCCCGGTCCATTCTTTTACATCTGAAATACAATCTATCGCAATACTTGTTCTCTCATCGTTCTTCGCAAACAAACATCATCTTCCACACTATACGTTTAATCCTTTGCTTTCAGCAAGCCGGTGAGATTGACAACCTCACCGTTACGTTGGGGCAAAGTACTTTGATTGTGTTGTGCAGGTTCCACGTTGGCGCCGGAATCCCTGGTGTTGCGCCGCACTGCACTCCTTCACCAACAACCTTCACGTGTTCCTTGACTCCCACTGGTTCGATAACCTTGGTTTCTTACTGAGGGAAAACTTGCTACTGTACGCATCACACCTTCCTCTTGGGGTTCCCAACGGACGTGTGTCAACTGCACGCATCACCTCCCACGACAACAAGCTCTTTTCTGGCGCCGTTGCCGGGGAGGTAAGGTAAAATGTACTCACATCCTCTGGCTACTAAGTCTTTTAGTTGCTGGTGAGTACTCGAAGTTATTTCCTTTAGATTCTGCAATTATATTTTTTTTTCTTGTTTTGATTTTCACTAGTTAGGCTTAATGGAAAACAACAAAAAAATTAGAGAGCTTTATAGTATTTATCTTGAGTTAGGACATGAGGTGTTTGAAGTGAAAATTAAAAAACCTATGGAACTTTACTTGCATGCTGGTAGCAATGTTATTAGTATGAATTATTTCAACACCATTATTGCTAATGCTATGGAAAGTCTAAGCATGGGGAAGCTAGTTTTTATGAAAATGATCTTTTTAGTTCCCCAGCTTTAGAGGAGGAAATTTGCTATGATGATACTATGCCTCCAATATATTGTGATTACAATGATGATTATGTTATTTTCAGTCCACCTACTACTGAGGAGAAAGTTAATTATGATTACAATATGCCTCCTATATTTGATCAAGGTCAGTTCGCTCCTTGGCTAACCGAGAGCGGTTCTTTTCGAGAATAGCGTGGTAGGTGTTGAGGGTGCCTACCGATACACCGACGGGTAGGCTGGTGTTGTTGACCACGGTGTTGCGGGCTGCGGCCCACTCTTCCCTGGAGACAGAGAAAGTGATATTGACGTTGTTGCCGCTGGCTTCGTCATCTCGCCTGTTGGAGATATGCCCAAGAGGCAATAATAAAGTGGTTATTATATATCTTTGTGTTTATGATAAATGTTTGCATACCATGCTATAATTGTATTAACCGAAACATTGATACATGTGTGTTATGTAAACAACAAGGAGTCCCTAGTAAGCCTCTTGTATAACTAGCTTGTTGATTAATAGATGATCATGGTTTCGTGATCATGAATATTGGATGTTATTAATAACAAGGTTAAGTCATTAGATGAATGATATAATGGACACACACCCAAATAAGCGTAGCATATGATCACGTCATTAAGTTCAGTTTGCTATAAGATTTCGATACATAGTTACCTAGTCCTTCGACCATGAGATCATGTAAATCACTTATACCGGAAGGGTACTTTGATTACATCAAACGACACTGCGTAAATGGGTGGTTATAAAGGTGGGATTAAGTATTTGGAAAGTATGAGTTGAGGCATATGGATCAAGAGTGGGATTTGCTCATCCCGATGACGGATAGATATACTCTGGGCCCTCTCGGTGGAATGTCGTCTGATTAGCTTGCAAGCATGTGAATAGTTCACAAGAGATGATATGCCACGGTACGAGTAAAGAGTACTTGTCAGAAACGAGGTTGAACAAGGTATGGAGATACCGATGATCAAACCTCGGACAAGTAAAATATCGCGTGACAAAGGGAATCGGTATCGTATGTAAATGGTTCAATCGATCACTAAGTTATCGTTAAATGTGTGGGAGCCATTATGGATCTCCAGATCCCGCTATTGGTTATTGGTCGGAGAGGAGTCTCGACCATGTCTACATAGTTCACGAACCGTAGGGTGACACACTTAAGGTTTGATGTCGTTTTAAGTAGATATGGAATATGGAATGGAGCTCGAATGTTGTTCGGAGTCTCGAATGGGATCCGAGACATCACGAGGAGGTTCGGAATGGTCCGGAGAATAAGATTCATATATGGGAAGTCATTTTCCGGGGTTCGGAAAAAGTCCGGTGTTTTGACCGGAGCTTCTAGAAGGTTTTGGAAGGACCGGAATAGTCCGGAATATTATGGAAGGTTCCGGAAGTGTCCTGGATGACCCGAGATGTCTAAGGAAGTCCGGAGGGTTCCATAATAGGTGCAACCACGTTGCCTTAAGGGAAAAGGAGTCTTTCCTTAATGCAATTTCAGAATTGGCAAAAGAGTCCGAGTAGGACTAGGTTTTCGGAACCGGAAACCTATCGGAACTCAGTCAAACTTGGGAGCAGGTTTTTGGACGACCCAAGGGGCTTGGCCACCTATTTAAAAAGGCCAAGGGGCACCCCAAGGGCACCAAAAGTCGCAGCCCTAACTCCCCAAGTCGCAGCACCACCCTGCGCCCAAACCCTAGCCTCTCTCCTCCTCCATCTTCTCCCACAGCGCTTACGGCGAAGCCCTGCCGGAGATCTCCACCACCACCGTCATCACGCCGCCATGCTGGCGGGATTCCAAGGAGGATCTACTACATCCGCTGCCCACTGGAACGGGGAGAAGGACGTCGTCATCAACACCGAACGTGTGACCGAGTACGGAGGTGCTGCCCGATTGTGGCACCGTCAAGATCTTCTACGCGCTTTTGCAAGCGGCAAGTGATCGACTACATCCACCACGAGATCTAATCTCGTTAGGCTTTGGAAATATTCGAGGGTTAGTCTCATGATCTTCTCGTTGCTACCATCTTCTAGATTGGATCTTGGTTTGTTATTCGTTCTTGCGGTAGGAAATTTTTTATTTTCTATGCTACGAATCGCATCAGTGGTATCAGAGCCGTGTCTATGCATAGATTGGTTGCACGAGTAGAACACAATGGTTTTGTGGGCGTTGATGCTTTTTTTTGTTTTTAGTTCGTGTACTTTGCATCTTGCGGCATGGTGGGATGAAGCGGCTCGGGCTAAGTTTACATGACCGTGTTCATGAGATTTGCTCCACGCTCGACATGCAACTTGTATTGCATAAGTGGCTTTGCGTGTGTCTATCTCTCCCACCATAGTGAAGATCCAATTTACTCTTTCTATTGACAACACTAGTATCACCATTGTGGTTCATGTTCGTAGGTAGATTGGATCTTACTCGAAAACCCTAAACCACGTAAAATATGCAAACCAAATTAGAAGACGTCTAACTTATTTTTGCAGGGTTTGGTGATGTGATATGGCCATGATGTGATGATGAATATGTATGAGATGATCATTATTGTATTGTGGCAACCGACAGGAGCCTTATGGTTGTCTTTATATTTTATGTTGTAGTATTATTTCAAAGTAGTTGTAATAGTTGCTACACATGGTGAACAACCATGAAGACGGCGCCATGGACCTTGACGCTACGCCGACGATGATGGAGATCATGCTCGATGATGATGGAGATCATGTCCGTGCTTTGAAGATGAAGATCAAAGACGCAAAGACTAAAGGGCCATATCATATCACATATGAATTGCATGTGATGTTAATCCGTTATGCATCTTATTTTGCTTAGATCGCGACGGTAGCATTATAAGATGATCCCTCACATTAATATCAAGATAATAAAGTGTTCTCCCCTCGTATGCACCGTTGCTACGAGTTCGTCGTTTTGAAGCATCTCGTGGTGATCGGATGTGATAGATTCTACGTTCACATACAACGGGTGTAAGCCATGTTGCACACGCGGAAATACTTGGGTTTGCTTGACGAGCCTAGCATGTACAGACATGGCCTCGGTACAACGGAAACCGAAAGGTTGAACACGAGTCATATGGATGATATGATCAACATGTTGATGTTCACCATTGAAGCTACATCATCTCACGTGATGATCGGTTTTGGTGTAGTGAATGTGGATCGTGTGCCACTTAACAACTATGAGGGATGTTGTATTAAGTGGGAGTTCATTAGTAATTAGATGAAAACTTGAACTAATTATCATGAACATAGTCTGAATAGTATTTTGAATTAAATTTGTAAAATTGGCATCCGTTTTCTACCATGCGCTAGTCTTGTAATTGAGATAAATATTGTTAAGTCTGACAAGAAACTTTATGGACTGGTACCGTGTTGTTAAAGAATCAAGAAATAACTAAGTACTATTGCAAACTTTTAGTAAACCTCACATTGCTGATTCAAAGAACAATGGTTTCAATTAGTACCTAAAATCATCTTGTCTCCGTGAAACTTGAAGTTCAAATCTGTTTGAAAAGTAAGGAGCTGAAAATTTTGTTTTCGAAATAAGCGAGGTATGAGATATATGTGATATCTAAGACCTTATTGCAAGATGATAGAATATAATCTAGTGAGACTACATAAACTCATAAGTTTTATGGGAATGTACGAAGGTTGAAGATGCTAGACGTCCCAATCCTCCAACTATTTGGGCACTAATGATATTCGCATATCCATGAAGTGATCGTCCTTAGTATGCACGTTGCTAAGACTAGTCGTTTCGAAGCATCACGTGATGATCGGGTGTTATAGATTCTACGAGTGCATACAACGGGTGAAGCTAGATTTGCACATGCGAATACTAAGGTTAAACTTCACGAGCCTAGCATGTACAGACATGGTCTCAGAAAGTCGTCATGATTTGATGGATAAAAATTATGAGTGAAATTGTTCATCACATTAAAAGGTTACTAATAGTGAAATCCGGAATACTTGTCATAAGATGATCAATTTCAAAGTAAGAACCTCAAGGTTATTGGTATTTGACCGACAAACCTAGAAGTTATTGATGTTGAAGTGTTTTTCTGAATAATGAGGAAAGCTAAAAAAGAAACTACAAAAGATTATTGGCAGAAAGAAAGAAAAGACTAGAAAGTCTAGCTCAGGTGTATATAAATGATATACATGTTATGGATGTATTCCTTGTTTGGTCACATAATGAAATTCTTGTGTATTTGTACCAGATTGGTTGGTATGAGATGTCATACAATAAAACGGAATACAAGAATACGATGGCCTAAATGACTAATAAGGAATATGGTAGAAATGCACGTCTGGAACATAATAAAGTGTTGTTATGTTTGTCGTTGGCATTCTACCTAGCCCTTAGAATTTATAATAAAGAACTTAATAATTGTTATTTTGCTCTGGTCAAATGGAAACAATGAGTTGTTCAAATTATGACATTACTCCATGTACGATGGATAAGTTATTATAAATCTTAATGGTGAAACACACATACATAACACTAACGCTAAAATGCCATAAGGCAAATGATTTGAATTCCACTTATTTGTGGAACCTCCATTTAGGTCATGTTAGAAAGGAACGCATGAAGAAACTCCATGCAGATGGATTTTTGGAGTCATTTGATTTTTGAATCGTTTGACACTTGCAAATCTTTTCTAAAAGGAATAATTGAAATACCATTCGTAGGCCAAGAGTTGAATGGGCAACTAACTTAGTGGAAACATACATGATGATGTATGTGGTTCACTGGGTATAGTTGTGTGCGGGAGATTCTTCTACTTCATGAAAACTTCCAACAATGAATTGAGTATATATATGTGCATATATTCGATAAGGAAGAAGTTTGAAACATTTGAATGGATTCAAATAAATTTCAGCATGAAGTGGAAATCATCGTAATAGAAAAGTCAAATATCTATGATTGGATCATGGTGGAAATATTTGAATTACGAGTTTGAGCAAACATCTAAAAGAGTTATGAAATTGTTCTACAACTCACGTTTCTTGGAGTATCATAATGATGATGGAGTATCCGAGAGACGTATCCAAACCTTGTTGGGTTAAAGATGAGATAAAAATAAAATCTGACTGAAACATACTTAGTGTCAAGATCTATGAAGATAGATTGGAACACATAATAAGTTTAAGTTAAAGTACATAGAATGGATATTGAAGTAGTTCAATATAGAAGTATTAAGAAGGTGTTCTTTTCATGTGAAGGTTTAACAAGACTTGAGTGTATTTGACACTCGATGAGTAAAAACACATGAGTGATTTTAGATCACGAATAATGTGATTTTAGATCACGAATAATATGTACAAAATCAGATGTCCTGTGCTCTAAAGTGTTACGAGCATATACCAGAATGATTCATGTAATGATCATTGGACAACAATAAGAATATCCCTGAGTACTTTAGAATAACCACGGATATATATATATAGTTTTGTATGGGTAATGACAAACAAATCGCTGTAAGATGTTGCACCGATATTAGTTTGGTCACATATAAATATAAAATTTCAATCTCAATTAGGCTAAGTGTTGTTTAAAAGGTAGCACAATGAGCTAGAAGTTGTCTATGCTAGATTTAGATATGTTCTAAATATTGTGACGGATTCTACAAACTAAGGCAGAGTATGTCATTGTTTTGACAATGACTGAGGATGTTAAGTCAAGAAGTTCTTTGAGAACTTGGTGTAGTTCCGATAGTGTCAGAACTTTGAAGCTATATT